>NC_135997.1:20022814-20135314 GCF_048128805.1 Centroberyx gerrardi
ATTCTACATTTTGTTATAAGATTAGTATAGGCTAGTTATTTTGGGGAAGTTATTAAGGGAATACTGATGCAGATTCCTTTTTTAGCAATGTTTTGTTTTTGTGCACCTAAAACAGATTTCACATTCATTATTCTTATGTTGATACAACAGTCAGATGATCATATATAATAGATGGTGGTAGATTATCTATGACCGTCTCCTGGGGTATCAGGAGTTTCAGGACTTAAAGAAAACTGTATTTTTTTTTACATTGTATAATGCTTCATAAATGTTTTAGCTTGTCCCTAGGGCTATGAAACGTTTTCTAATAAAAGTTGTACAGAATGACGGCTGTCTGTTGCAGCAAAAATGGCAAACCTGGAGATGAGATAAGGCGTTTCTGCAGGACACTTGTGTGAATTTTGTTTCATACAACATTCATAAATCCATATCAAACTGTCCAAAGTCATGGGATTAATTGTATGTAACTTGATTGAACTGTCCAAAATCAGCGGATTAACATGTTAATTCTATTTTAGGTGAATTCTCCCTTTAATACTATACACCCTTTAATAATAGCAGCTGATGTAATGATGGTATCAATATGTAGTGCTTACTGTAGTTTGGACACATTTAGTGGCAGTTGTGTGGAGAAACGTCTGACTGCACAATACTGGAGATTTCTGGCCGATTTGTTTATGCCAACCAGGAATACAGACACTTTTTTATCAGACAAGCTCTTTGATCAACTTGCCATTGTGTGACGAGAGGAAACTGAGATGCTATTACTTCCATCTTCATGGTGGAACAGAATAAACAGTCTGAGGCCTTTTTAGGCTGACTGTCAGTTTTTCCTCCATCAGAATAATGTTGTAATCACCTGAAACATGGAACTATGGAACCATAAAACTGTTATTTTCACCCTGGACTGAACTTGTTTAGAGCAGGTGTCAGTCAGTCAGTCAGTCAGTCAGTCAGTTACATTTATGTTTTACATTTGAGACATTCAGCCTTAAATGCTCTTGTCCAGACGAGTTTGCAGATGTTGGTCAAGAACATTCTGCCTCAGTTAATCAGTTGCATAAAATGTTGCATGAAATAAGTTGCATGAAATGTTGAAATTCACCACAAATTGAGCATTAAATGACACTTCACCCATCCACATTGCACCCAAACTCTGTCTAACCTATCCCTCCGCCCCTCTGTCTCCAGGCGCGCCCACAGGCAGGTATAAGTTTGTGAGGTGTAACCCCAGCGGAGGCCAGTCCAACTGTGTGACTCACCAAAGTGAAGTGATGGCACTGGATCCAGACCTGCCATCCAGACTGCCTGCCTCAGCCGCACAATATATGTATGTACTCATGTTTTGTGCAACCTTGTGTGTGTCTGTGTGTGTGTGAGAGAGAGAGGGAGAGAGAAAGAGAGAGAGAGAGAGAGAGAGAGAGAGAGAGAGCTAGATAAAGAGAGAGCCCAATAAAAGCTTGGCATGTTGATGGTATATTTGCTTTCACTCGTAGACACAGTAAGGTGGCTCTGAATAGTGTCTCAGCAGCAGTGAGTTCACTTCGCTGTTAAAATGAGTCTGAAAAATAAAACAACAATTTCAGAGAGTACATATTATAGTCAGATGAACGCATAAAAAGGAAGCACTGAGTTAAGGGTAATGGCGTTATGTTGGTTAACACTGCTCTAACAACACCCTCTGTGTGTCTGTGTGTGTGCATTTGTGTGTGTGTGTGTGTGTGTGTGTGTGTGTGTGTGTGTGTGTGTGTGTGTGTGTGTGTGTGAATGTGTCAGTGTGTAAGTGTGAGGGAGGCGGCCAAGAAAAGCAAGAATAGAGGAGAAAGGAGAGGGACAGAAAGAGGGAAAACACTTTAGACAAATAAAGAGACAGACTGCAAGAATGAGGAAAGCATAAAGAGTTTCTGATCTGTGTTGTGTTGTCACACATGTAGATGTAGAAATAGGATTACACAGACGTTAAGCCAATAGATGCTGATCTGTGGTCAGTTTTGCCATCCTTGCCAATAGTTACGGGTAAGAATGAAGATGAGAGAAGCTGATCCTTTCACAGCATTGAAGAACAACTCAAGAACAACTACGCAATACGTATTGTGGGGCAGAAAAACGAATGGTGATATTAGCTACATTTTATTCTGCTGTATCACCAGTGAGACGGCTTGCCCATCACAATTTCACAAACTCTCCATCGACATTATATTATTTGCACTTTGTAATGACATTTTTAAATTGTTCTTTACATTCTAGCAAGCCAGTGCCATTGCTAGAAAGATTTGTGGCTCAGAAATGAACATAATTCTGCACTCATACTCATACTTTAGTGTCATTGAACTTTTATTTATTACATCGTATCGTGGTTTTATCTAATTGTGAACCCCATATCGTGTATCGAATCGTATCATGAGATTAGCATATTGTCCCATCACTAATAATGCATTTTCTGTTTACATTTTTAACTGAGTCTATACCTAGTATTTAGACTCTAATTTTGCACAGCTTTCTGGAAGCTGAATAGTTCCAGATTCTTCCATTTAGTTGAACTTCAAAACTGTGACCCTTCTGAAATTAATGAGCTGAAACCAGAACAGAGCTGTGATGTACTAACTTAGTGGTGTTTTAGTGCGTGTGTGTGTGTGTGTGTGTGTGTGTGTGTGTGTGTGTGTGTTTAACACTTAGGTCGTGTATGTGTCTTTCGCAATTAATGTTTTTCTGTGTGTGAAGGAAGCCAGTTGTACTATCACCCTGCCTTAGCTAAGCCGTCAGTTTCCTCTTTTAGAGTTCCTGTCAACAGACATGGCTGCTATCAGATGAAAGCCTTATATTTGCAAAAAGTCAACTTTTCAAGAATGAAAACAAGGAATCATATTTTCCAGCTGCTGCCCATTTATTGTTGAAATCACACAGTGTGTTTTCAATGGGTTTAATGAGCCCTGGGCTCATGGTACTTACTCTGCAGGTAAAGAACAGTGTAAACCTCCAGTTCAAGTGAGAAAATTAAAAACACTTAAGTTTTCCAAGATTTCCACAAAACAAGGACATTTAACCGGTCTATCAGAGAAGTTTCTCACACCTGTGGCTTCTGTTACACCGTCAGCATGTTGTTAGAAAAGGGCCTTCATGCTTTCTAACATTATTTTCAGGCATATCTTTTTATAGACAATATACAGTAAAGAGTGATAGGAAAAATGGGGGATAGAGAGATTGTGTTTGTGTCTGTGAGAGAAAGAGAGAGGGGTGACATGGATTGTTAATCTTTCTGTAAAGAAGGGATAAGATTTGATGTAAGTCATGATGGATGCAAACGCACAACATCACAAAGTGTATGGTATGTACCTTAGTCCACTGAGTCACTACCATATGATTTAATTCTGGTTTGATCAGGGTTAAAAGTCTAACTGAGAGTCTATTAGATCCTATATTCATGAAGCTATGACCAGCAGAGAAAACAGAGACAGAGGGGAAAGGAAAAGAGTCAAAGAGGAAGAGGACCAAGGAAACCAGAGAGGACGGGAGGTAGAAAGTGGAAACGAGGGAGAGCGATATACAGAGCAAGGGTGAGACAGACAGTGTGAGAATGGATAGCCTCTTTTATGGGATGCCTGAGTCTTTAGGCTTCACCCTATTAGGCCTCCTACATCATTAGGCCTTGCTTAAAAACACAAGGGTCTCAGCAGCAACCCTCCCAGCCTCCGTTTTGCAGCGCGCCTTGAACAGGAAGCCAGAGGGAAGTGTTTAGAGGAAGTGGGCTGTGACGGCTGGTGGCCTGCTGCTTCTGGTCTATTGTTCTGTGCCTGGAAATTAGCTGTGCTGTACTGGTCTGGTTCTCAGGCTTGAGAGGTAACAGGTCACGTGTAACAGGGACACAGTAATCTAATTAAATTGGCAACTGTAATCTCTTACATCGACTGCAATGTTTCATACAAGCCTTGCAAGCAAATCATTGGTTTACAAGGCAAGGCAAGGCAAGTTTATTTATATAGCACATTTCATACACAACAGCAATTCAAAGTGCTTTACATAAATAAAAGAAAAATAAAGAGGTGAAAGTGCATTAAAATCACATTTAAAAAGACAGTGCAAGAAAATTAAAAAGATAAAAAGAAAAGTAAAAGTGCATTAAAATCACATTTAAAAAGAAAATATAAAAGATAAAAGAATAAAAGAGAGCAAAATATGAGTGACAAAGTCCTACCAACTGAAACAGTCACAGCTCCATTTCCCCCAGTTCCCCTACTGCACACCTAAAGCTCATCGTGAGAGATGGAGATAATCATGCATCACTTCTTAAAATGGACCCTTTTCAGAGGAGCTTTTAGAAAGGGAGATGAAGACCTTAGAGGAGGGCTTTAAGCATGGCAATGTCCGGTTAAAAAGTGTCATCTTTTGAAATGATGTGATCTGAAAGAGCAACTCTGTGCCTCTGCGCCTCAGTCCATCCACCCAGTACGCCCAAACATTCTCATTCTCATCCTGATTGCAGAGAGGCAGAGGCTGCACCGGAGGAGGAGGGGCCAGTGAGAGAGGTTGAGTCGCTGATGATGGCCACCATGCCTGAGGAAGGGTCTGGTGCTTTTGAGGGCTCCGCAGCTGAATTTCCATTTATGGCGGACCGGTCCTTTGTGACTGGCGAATCAGAGACTGGCTCTGGGGAGTCCTGGACAGAGAACGAGGCAGAGCGATACCAAGGTAAGTAAATGGAGGAATATGGATGCTGTGTATTCCACAGGTTTCTGCATTCATGCTGAAGGCATCTTCTACCTGCTACAGTCTCACTCAAAATGATTCATCAATTGCTAACATTCCCATTGTTAATCTCTTATACCTACTGGCCCCATGAATCTGTTTACATTCAAAAGTATCTGCTATAATAATACTAATTGGCTGCTCATTGTTTTGTGCCCCTCTCATTCTGTCCCCTCCTTGTTTTGTACATCTAGCACTATGAGCCCTTCTGGTTTTCTGCCCAGAGCAGTGTGACCTCTCACTCCACCTAGCTTTCTGCATGGCCCCTCCTTGTTTTCTGCTCCCTGTAATCTGATCCCTCCTTATTTTCTGTTTGTAGGTCTGCTTGATGAAGCAAAACCAGCCAAGCACGAGCTGAGAGAGGACCTCCTACTGCAGCTGTAGACTGACACACACACACACACACACACACACACGCACACACACACACACACACACACACACACAAGGCTGTCATCTATTGTGTTTCCATCCAGTCGATTCAAAGAGTGAAATAAAAATTGCATCACCACCTGGTGGTAGATAGCCTTGGCCAATCAGAAGTTGAAGTTCTAAATTCCCAGAGCCCTACTGATGGGAGATAATTCTCTTTAGGGGCAAAGGAACAACTGTAAATGTATAGGTACCTGCCAAAATAAAGGAAAGGAAAGGAAATTACATATATACACTCTTACTGTAAGTTGTTTTTGGCAGTGCCCTGTATTTACGCTTTCTTGTTGAGAACATAGTATTGTATAAATTGGAATATAACTTTTTAATATGACTTTTGGAATATGCTTTTCTAGAAGTGTAAGGCCAGTGCAATAAGTTGATGCCTCTGTCCACGCATTGCTCACTGTGTGCAGCTGTGGTTCCCAACCATTTTTTCCAAAGGCCCCTTTAAATCAACCCTGATAAAACTTCATCTCTAAACTACTAAATCTCAAATGCCAAATCACCCCTCATAATGCTTGGGACCCCCCTCCCTCCCCTATAGGTGGGTGGGACCATGAGCCACGTGTGCCTTTTAGACACACAGCAGTAATAAGTTATTATATCAGAAGAATTTGATCCCTTTGTCTCAAATTTTCTGACACATCATGCCCACCCAGGAGGGTCCCGCACCCCATGTTGAGAACCGCTGGTCTGCAGGGTTGAACAGGAGAACCTTGCTAATCCAAACCCCTCAGGAGTGGAGCGGATTCGACACAATCCTTGACACTGTGAGCTGGAACTTATTCAAAATATGAACTGTGCTCATGCATGCATTTGCATTTCAAATACTTCCATCAATAAAGGAATTACAACATCAGTACATAGTAATAGTAATAGTATTTTCAGTACATCTTGTGCATAATGCCTGTTCAGTCAACTGGGCAGTTTGTAAATCTCAGGTTTGGATAAACAAGGTTCTACTGTCCTGTGGTCTTTGTCTGACAGCTGCCCAAAGATATGGCATCACAACCAGAGAGACCTTATCCAGAGATATTTTTTTAAGTAATGATGTGACAAGACAAGTGTATGCATTAAACTGAACTCTGTGCATGCATTCTGATGGCATCTACAATTTGCAGAATTTAGTTGACACACTGATCTAGAGTAAATTAAAATAAGCGCTAAAGAAGAACAAGTCATTTCTGAGTCTCATAATTCTCTGTAGACAATGATGAATGAGTGCATCACAGCTTGCAACACAATCGTATTGCAGTGTAATTAATTCAGCATATAATACAGTGCAAAAAAAAAAAACGAGAACATGATAAAGGATCTGTTGCTGTACTTTTCAAAACTATTTCTGGCAGGTGTCACCCCTCTCTGGGTGTTTTGTCACATCTCTAACTCTGGCTTTACTGCAGAAGGAGGAGAAAAGGGCTTGGATAGACTGCTATCCTGAGAAGGGCTGGGTTCAACTCACTCTCAGTTCAGTCAACAGAGGAAATGGATATTATACAAAATCAATTCTGATATTTAAAACCTTTTGGAATGAGAAAGCTTTTTACCAAACACATTAAGAAATAAACGATTGAATGAATGCTATGGCATTAGCAAATGAATTATAGTTTGTATTTACATTCTGAGTTAGTTGATTCGAAGCTGAGTTGAACCTTTCCTGCTCACAGCCTTTAATTTTATACTTGCTGAGAATGTGAGTGTTTAGCTTGGAATGGTGGCTTTTATATTTTATAGCTCAGTGCTTTATAGTTATATCATTTCCAGAATTAAGACACATTTTTTTTAATGCATAAGAAATGAAAATGAATAAATAAATACATTTATTTTACAATATCATTTAATTTTCATTTTAATTCCGTGCTGGATACAATTGAAGCTATTAATAATCCAAGTAGTTATTATTCTGTGACAGATTATCAATGTGACAAGTTATCATTCTGCACCTCTGTTTCTTGAATCTTGAATCTGCATAGAAGGGAGAATGTGGTGGATAATGCAATAAAACTATTTTCATCTACATGCCATTCCTTAATGATTTTGCTGATGCATTAGACAGTGTACAGTATAGAATGACATTTAAGATACAATGTGGAGTGTGATATGGGATATTAGCTTAATATAATATATATATATAATTATAACAACAACAACAATAATAATAGTAGTAGTAGTAGTAGTAGTAGTAGTAGTAGTAGTAGTGGTAGTATTACATTTAGACAGTGTATTGTGGGGAGTGACAGAGAAATAACAGTCATTAGCCTGATCTGAAACCTCAGTATCATAGTCATTTAACAGTATGCAGTGTAGCCTGCTGGGCTACAAGAACACTCTTTAATTCAATTTGATTTCTACAAAGTCATACTATCAGCATACAAGAGCCATTGTTTAAGTTCCTGGTTCAAGCAACTTTGTGGTTCCAACTTCTCAGCCTATTGCACCAAATTAGACAGACAGTTGAGTTCAGAGAGCAGATGAAAAGCTCAGACTCCCATGGCAAAAGCATTTGAAACAGCAATTAGACCATGTGACTTGAAATTAGTGGAATAAAAGGACATTTTACACGTTGACTGTTTTCCTTTGCTACAATGAACCAAGAATTGAACATTCTTTGTACACATTGTCAGGTATTATCTGTAATTGTGATTACAAAAAACTGGATTACAAAATCACATTATACAAATATTTTCAGTCTTGAGGCATCACAACTGGTCACACTTTATTTGTAGTCCCATGCTGATACTCAACTTACTGTCAAGTGACTATAATGTGTCACAAAAAGTCTACTGAGTTTCAGGTGATAATCACAATAGTGTGAATATTAGTCTATAGACATTCAATGTCTTTTGTGGAGATGTAGCAAACAGACAAGTTACTGTTTATTGAACATCTACTTTTTTCACCTTATAGTTGAGCATCAAGATTTGACTCTCCAAATAAAGTGTCACAACCTACTATGATGAAAACCTCTTTCAGCTTTGTTGCCTGGAGAAGAAAAGTGAATACCAAGGGTGATGCCACATAGGCAACGTCACAATGTGGGCAATATTACTTTCAGTGTTTCATTAAAAAGTATTGTTGGATATATTTCTGGTGAAATTGATCATGTAGAAAAAAAATAGCTATGTTAAAAAAACTCATTATACTTCCTCTTTGTTCATACAGTATAAAAACACAGCGATCATCTCACCTTGGATGAATTCACTGGGTCATACAGTTTCTTGCTGAAACTATATTTTCCATTAAGTGGCCAGAATGGCTTATGGATTCAGAGTTTCACCAGATATTTTAATTTCTCAGCTGTCAAAGAAGGTTTTTGAACAGTATACAATGATCCACAAAAGGTTGTCTGCCTATAGTGAATTGTCATTTGCCTATTTCCAGGAACCCCCCAGTGGTCCCTAAAGGCATGTAAGGGACCTCAGAAATAAATAAAGACAAGAATAGTGCAACATTTTCTAGGTCAATACCCAAAGGGAATCCTGGACTTGTGTCTGGTGGATCCCCCTATGACAACAGCAAGTTTAAGCACTCTGATCTGATCTCTACTGGTTAGTAGACTGTGAGAAAGTTTCCATCCAACGGTGTACCTGAGGGTCTTCAGGTCAAAGGCCAAGTCCCTGTCCCCGCATAAAGTTTGAGACCCCATACCTGCACCCAAAGGGCCTCCGCCCACTCATATGACTGGGGTCACGTGACAGTAAACCTTGTTACTGCTTCTTGGTTCAGATAGCAACAGAGAGACTTGGCTACACGGAAAGAGGCTAGCTGTTAGCTTCAACTGTCTAGACGGCCGAAATGGTGAGTGCAAGAAGAAGCAACATCTATTCACACTAACGTTACAGTGAAATAAGCCATGCTGTTTTTCGTCAAAAGACGACACTAACACGGGTTCTCAGTTTCGCTTGCTAATGTTTATTAAACTCTTCCTCCTATGTGACAGGGAAGCTAGCTGGGTTGGCCAAATTAGCACAGTACGAGGCCGTCTCTGCTTTCAAAACTATCGTTTGACTTGCCAGCAAAGCAGTTAACGTTAGTTAATAGCAATTCAGTTTGTATCTTAACAACTGGAGTTTTGCAGCTTATATTAACGTTAGTCAGAGCTGCAAGGAACCACGAGAAATTGCAATGTTAGCTAACGTTAGCTGACTATCTGGGCTAGTAGCTGCCTGGTTAGCTAGCTGTAAGTTAACTGTTACAGCTGCTTTTGATGTGTCCCAAATGCCCTTCCCATGGCAAGTTTATGGTTAATGATGGCAGGGTATGTTAGGTGGAAAAGCATGGATCGCTTATTGATTCAATCAATCAGTCAATGACTGATTTATTGACATCCTAAACTGATACTACTTCTCTGTCAATTGATTGTGCTGTAGTAGTGTTTTTACTGTGTTGTTTGGTGCTGTGAAGCTCAGTGGGTAGAGCATGGCACCAACACTACCAAGTTTAAGGGTTTCAGGGGGCCACCCATATTAAAATGTATCCACTCATGGTATTGTAATGCACATTGTGTAAATGTGCCCCATCATTGATTAGTCTCTCCTGACATGGTGATGATTCCTTCAGATATGCTGCTCCTACATGCTCAAGCACGTGTTGATGACTCTCTGCCAGCGCAAAGACAAACAATATGGGTGTGGAGCTGATGGCATAACCCCACTGAAGTGTGGGTAGGGAGTAGCTGTTACGGCCCTCAGACTGTGGTTGGGCATCCGTCAGCCACTGTTTTGCCATTTATATTTGCACAGTGTGAGATGATCACTTACTAACTATTCTGGCATTCATGACAACCCCAGACAGCCACATTCCACTATCATCTGACACCATGTAGATGTGTGTAAAGAAACTTAGCCTACTTACACGGAAGTCGATTTGTTGTAGTTTAATGCACCTGTGAACTACGATGCAGCCTCAGACCTCTCATATGTCAAAACACTGTACCCCCTACCCAGAATACCATGGGGTGTGAACTTGACCTCAATTATAAAGCAACCAATATGAAATGAGCTGATGCCTATTTCAAAATTCAGGCAAGTATCGCCCAATAATATCAGTGTCTTCATATATCTGTGGGGTACCAATACACACGCATACATATGTTTCTAGGGTGTCCTGGGGGGCCTGTTTAGACCAGAGTGTGAGGAGATGTATTCTCTGTTTCTATGTCTAATTCTATGTTTCTGTATTCTCTGTTTCCAGAGTTTCCTTGGGGGTTTGTTTGGGCCGGTATGTGAGATAGATGTACTGCTGAATGATGCAGAGAACAGAAAAACAGCTGAGTTGAAGACAGAAGATGGGAAAGTGGAGAAACACTACCTGTTCTATGATGGAGAGTCGGTGTCCGGGAAGGTAAACTGGGTTTTCAATAGTTCTCAAAGTGGGGTCCAGAGCTCAGCAGGGTTCAGTGAGTAGGTCCCAGAGGATCCCTAGAAAAGTGAAGAATGGTTTTGCTATCATTTTATTAACTAGTTAGCAGGACTCTCAGTTAGCAGATGATGGACTTCTATTTTGGGAACCACTCTTTTTCTGTGCCCAGTTGGAAATTAAGATTATTTTGCTGTGTATGCAAGGTTTTCCCTGGCTTTTAGGGGGACTCAGGTGATAATGTTGTTAGTGTTTTGGATTGTAGAGGTATAGAAAAACACCAAGGTGGGATAGTTTAATATGAAGGGACAACCCTTGTCAGGTTGACACATGAGCCTTGTTATAACATGCCTTTTGTCTCATATTATACTTGATCACAATGAATGTGTTTTCCTTGCAGGTGAATCTGAATGTGAAGCAGGGAGGAAAGAGACTCGAGCACCAGGGCATCCGCATCGAGTTTGTTGGACAGATAGGTGAGCACATCTATCGGTCTGCCTGAAGTCACTGATGGGGTTAATTTAGGTTGTACTATGGGCAGGATTTCATTGCCTCTTACCTAGAACTATGAAGTGTTGACAATAATAATTATGATGAGCAGAACTAACCATTTTATTGCTCTGATGTTAGTGGGATGGGACTGATGGATATATTCTTTTCAAGACTTCATACATAAGTTAGATCTAAATTTACGAGTAGTTCCCCTGGCATGCATTGTTTGAAATGCGTGTCGAGCTCATGAAAGAGCAGTGTGCGTTAGCTGAAAAAACTACTTGCCAGCAATGTGCTGTGGGCTTCATGTGGCTAAAAGGTTTAACAGAGCATGTGGTTGTCATGTGCAGCCTGCAGCCTGCCATAGTAGAGCTAAACCCTCCTGCTATGAGCAACACTACACAGGAAAACTCCATTTGTAGTGAGAGCAGTGTGTTCAAAGAGCATGAAATCCTGAAATAAAACTGCTTATGTGCAAGAGAGATGATTTATTTGCTTTCTAGAGTTCAGGATGTCATGCTTTTTGGATACGCCACTCTCAGTCTGCAGTGTGCATGGTAACACAAAAATACATAAAAAATATTCTACATAATTCCCTTCTCTAAAACTTTAAAATTGTACAGAGATTTCAGAATACTTACACTTAACAATTCATACTATTTGGTCCGGATTTGCAGACCAGCCTGTATTGTGAATTTGAACATTTAATCCTCCTGAATGACCTCTGTTCCCAAGGTGCAGATAAAGAAAATTTGACTATATTTTTGTTTGTTCATAGCTGCATTCAGTTCAATGAACCTTTGTATTATCTTCCCAGTGCTTTGCCATTATAATAGGCTGCTTTCAATCGTTCCATTCTTTTCACCTCAAATTAATTATGTTCAGCTCTAAAACAGCTGTGTTCAACTCATAAACCGTTAGCTGTTTCAGTGCTGCTGTTTTTTCATTGCGATGTCTTGAACTGTAAAACTGCTTTGCTGTGTTGCAGAGCTGTTCTCTGATAAGAGTAACACCCACGAGTTTGTGGACTTGGTGAAGGAGTTGGCTCTGCCTGGAGAACTCACCCAGAACAGGAGCTACGACTTTGAGTTCATGCAGGTGGAGAAGCCCTACGAGTCCTATACTGGAGCTAATGTCAGACTAAGGTATATTCATAATACACTTTGAGTGTAAGGTAAACTTTGGGTTCTGTTGCATTCTCAACCACATGGTTCTGTCACATGGTTCTCTCCGTACATCCATCTGTTTGTTCTTTAACTGACTTGTGCTCCGACCGCCCTGGAGGGGGCAAGCAAAAAGAAAAACGGATCAATAAATGTATTATTATTGTTATTGTTATTGGTATTAGTATTGGTATGGTTATTGTTGTTATTATTATATTTTGGAGACTACAAGCCTGATTTTGACCAAATGTGGGTGAACAATGTATCAAAATTGCAGTAGATTGTGGGGGATGCTACTGCAATTAATTGAAAGCTTTTAACAAACATATGTCCTAGGTTGTTTGAGTTACAGTTATGAAAGTGTAAATGTGTGAGAGAGACATAAGAATGTTATCACAGAAGACCCATGAGCTTCTCCCACTTGTCTTTCTGACTTTTTTTCTCCCGCATACTTAATTGTGTGTCACGGATTGGTACAATAGTGGCACTGCATCATTTTTGGGTGACACTGTGTTTACCATAGTGCTGCCTCAGCCCAACCTTCACAGATTGTGTTTTTCTTCCAGGTATTTCCTCAGGGTGACAATAGTTCGGCGTCTGTCTGACCTAGTGAAGGAGTATGAGTTGATTGTCCACCAGTTAGCCACCTACCCAGATGTCAACAATTCCATCAAGATGGAGGTTGGCATAGAAGACTGTCTGCATATTGAGTTTGAATACAATAAATCCAAGTAAGATCAATATTGCTTTAACTTGACTCTAAGAAAAAGTCATTATTACTGCCTTAGCATATCCAAATGCCAAATAAGATCCTGTGAAACTGAATTCAGTTCTGTCTCTTCACTAGGTACCACCTTAAGGATGTGATTGTTGGGAAGATCTACTTCCTGCTGGTCAGGATCAAGATCCAACACATGGAGCTACAGCTCATCAAGAAAGAGATAACTGGAATAGGTAAGACTGGGGTAACAATATGTAAATTTAGACTAAAATAGGTCTAATAGATGGAGGTACAGCTAATCAAGAAGGAGATCACTGATAAAAGTGAGAATGGACCAGCTGACTGTATTCTAGCTCTGTAAGTCTTCACAGGTGATGGGTGAAACTCTTTGTAGCTGTAATATGCTACACTATCTTTATTCTTCTCTTGTGCAATTGTATTATTACATTATCCAAGTAATACCATAGAAACTCTAGTCTGCTCTGCTGCACTTTACTGTGCTCTGTTTTGCCGTTGTCCACTGTACACTACTTTTAGTGTCATCATATCCGGTTCGTATCATGCAGAAATGGTAACGTTTGCCAAGTGTGTGTGTAATCTAATTGTATTTTCATTCTTTCCAGGCCCCAGTACTACCACAGAGACAGAGACGGTTGCAAAGTATGAAATCATGGATGGAGCTCCAGTTAAAGGAGAATCGATCCCTATCAGACTGTTCCTCGCAGGTAGGCTCCTCTCCTCTTCTATTCTATTCTCTTCTATTCTCTTCTCTCCTCTTCTCTCTTCTTCCTAAACATAAAATTGTGTCTGATTGACCCTCCTAAAACATACAAAAAATTGGGTCTGATTGACCTTCTTGTATATATATATATATAAAGTGTTCATAAAAACAGTTAAATAGAATTAGAGTAACTTTTCCCCAGCCTTTTGGAGAGGTTTAAGGCAAAAGGCAAAAATAGGGCTATCCAAACCTTCTGAGGAGCCCTAAGGAAGGATAATTGGAACTCTACTGAGAAGTTCTATGTAAGATAAAGATTAGAAATACTTCCAGAGTTTGTTTCCTTTAGATTGGCATTTAAATTGGCAATCTAAGAATTTAATAGACAGTGAAGCTAATGCATTTTTCTGCACCTGTTGAAAGGATATGATCTCATAGCCACAATTTTGGATGTCAGTTCAACCGTTCGCTCCACTATTTTCTTTTCTTGTCCCCTCCTATCCAAATATATATATATATATATTTTTTTTTTTATTATTATTATTTTTTTTACTTTGTGTTTGTGTGACAGTGTATCGCTTCTTCTGCCTCCTAACAGGATATGACCTGACAGCCACCATGAGGGATGTCAACAAGAAGTTCTCTGTACGCTACTTCCTTAATCTGGTGCTGGTCGATGAGGAGGACAGGAGATACTTTAAACAACAGGTAAAACACACACGCACACACACACACACACACACACACACAGAAATGTGTTCAAATGGTACTCTACATCACTGAGCTAATTTCTCTAACTGTCCAACATACAGACACACACAGTGCAGTGCAGAGTTTGCCTTTGTGGCATTTCACATACTGTAAAATTTCCATTAATGATATAGACATTTATTTACATCAACAAGAGATGGGACCCTGCATTAAAGTTTACTTCATAAAGCAGCATGTGTGTGATTATGTCTTGATTTCATCCTATTTTATGACTCGTAGCATAAATGACAGAGTTTCTTCGTGCCATGCTGCTAGCTCTTCTGTCACGTGTTCAAGTTTGAAGCAGCAGAATTCCCATGTGCTTCTGAGTTACAGTTTCAGTGTTCTGACTATGACAAGCAGATTGCATTTTTACCTGGTTTCTATTTGTGACTGAAAATATGTGTGGATCGTGTTTGCCTGATGAAGACCTTGGGGTGCAAACGTTGCATTAGATAAAGCATTAAGAAAGGAGCTCTAATCCAGATAATCCTTTTTGAACCACTTGACTGTAAATATCACACATTCCCTGCCAGTCTAACTTCTCAACACCAGGAGATTTTTTCCCCAAGACTATTCAAGTATACATTCATTCCTTCCTCCCTCCCTCCCTCTCTCTCCCTGTCTAGGAGATTGTCTTGTGGAGGAAAGCTCCAGAGAAGATGAGGAAACGGAACTTCCACCAGCGCTACGAGTCGCCTGAGCCCCGACCCCAGCCGCTTACTGCAGAGCAGCCGGAGATGTGAGGACTAGACTATCGAACTGAAAACACACAGACACACACCCCAACCCTTCACTGCTGAACAGCCAGAGATGTGAGGGCTACCCTGCTATTCCCCTGGACTGAGAAATATATGTATACATGAATACACACATACATGCATACATTCAAACACACCCCTCACCACCAAACGGCTTCAGATGTGAGCTACCCTACCACCCCCATCCCCCCAGGACTGAAACACACACACACACACACACACACACACACAGACATACACTCACATCAAGACACACAAGTATACAATCCAAGTCTGCTGAATGCAAAATAAAACATAGAGAGGGGCCAAGGGTACAGATTGACTTGCCCAACTAAGGAAAACAAAAAGCGAGACAACCTATTTGATCTTGGCTTCCCAGACTGAAAACACGCACACACACATACACACACACGAGCACGCAAAAGTGCAAGCCATAAGCTCAGTTTGCTGAATGCAAAATAAAATGGGAGCAAAAGACAGAAAAGAGGAGACGGCTACCAACCACCACACACTAGATCACTTTCTCCTCTCTGTACACAGTCGGCACTGCAACAGGAGCTTCCATTTCTCGCATATTGCACACCAATCATCCTGGACCCGCTCTGGCACACCCCTCCTGTAAAAGAAGGCGTTTCATATAGCCTGGTCGGGGCCAGCCAGTGATTAGAAGCATTCGAGACAAGTGGGAAGTGAGAGAAGTTTCAGCCTGAGCAGAGGACATGAGAGGCTAAGCTGCGAGTCAAAACACACGCTCTGTGTGTGTGTGTATTCTCGATGCCCCAGTTGAGGCGCTGGTGACGACACAGTTCTCCTCTCATTCGTCGTTTTAGCTCAGAAGTCAGGAATTTCCCAGTTCCTAGTTGTCTCATACGTGTTGCAGAGACAATGGCTGTGCTGACAGTGAGGCTGGACGGCCCACAGACTGCTCTGTCCTTGTGGATTTCTGCTTGGAAATGCAGAGCTTTGTGCAAAAAATGTCCATCTTAACATAATTTTTGATCTTGTATTTAGTCTTAAAATCTGTTTGTTTTTTTGTAAAAGTGAAAAAAAATCTGCCAGTGGAGTGAGATAATTTATCTTGTTTCCAATGCGTGTGATCTGCCTTAATTCAAGATGGAAATTTACTTACTTCAATATATACAGTATATAGTCACTTGTTTAACAAAATTCTGGAAACTGAATTGGAAATCTTAAATTAAGATTTTTGCATGTTTTAAAGATTTTAAAACTCAGTACAATATTGAAATGACTTGTTAAGATGAATATTTTATGCAGGTGTCCACCACTGCTGAAGTCTATCAGGCTACTACAGACGTGTCTCCAAATTCATGCAGTTGCTATGATTTTGGGATTCAGTCTATATTCTCTGTTTTATAAGGTCAAACTATTTCTGTGGCAACAGGCATGTTTTGATCTCCAAAGGTGCCGTGTATTTATGACTAATCTTAAAGGATGGAAACCATTTGTTGTCTTTCCTCCAGAATTATTTAGTGTTCATATCGAGGGGCTGGGATCACTCCACTCTCAATTCAGTCACTTCAGGAATCTGATTTTCTTCCGATTCTAAAATATAAAACTTACAAAACATTTGGGCGAGCGAGGAAGTTGTCATATCCAACTTATTAAGAAATACCTGAGAATGAATGCTGTCATCACCATGAGTAGCAGCTTCATTTACATTTTGAATGACTGAATAGAAAATGAAATTACCCCAGCCATGATCAGTAGACTGTATATTCACTCTTTTTTTTGTCAATTTCACTTTCTCTTTCATAGAGTACAGTGTATGTTGGTATAATTAGAATTCTAATTAATATACTGTATGGCTCATGTCTATTATTGTAAGCACTGGAAGGGGTGCGCTATCAAAATACTGTCAAATCCAGCAATGTTCCACTGTGATGCTCAGACCAGCAGTTTAGGTCCCGCTTTAAAGACACACACACACACACACACACTCTTGCGTGAAATCACCTGCCCCGTGTGCAGGGTGAATTTGCCCTTCAACTCTGATCTGTGGCCAGTTTTGCACTTTCCCCTCCAATGGTTAAGTTTGGGAAAAGGGGCACGGAAGCTGATACCTTTACAGCACTCAAGGACAACTTCACCTCAAAGATCTCCCATGTCTGTAATCATACTGGCACTTATATATCGCTTCTTGTTTTATTTGGTCTTATTAACTGAGTACAATAGTTTGACACTGTCTCTGTCTGTATCTTTCATGTGCAAGTCATGCTGCCATGTTTTATGTTTCATTTCATTACGTTCTGAACACTAGAGGCTAGAAATACTCCAGTTTTTCTTTGCTCCTTTTCACTGTGGTGTCCACCGTTCTTTTCGGTTTTCCTTTCTGTCTTTGTCTTTCTGAACATTATACTGTTGTTTCACCAATCTTTCTTTCTGAACACTACAGGGAGGGTTTGTTTGGTTTATTTTAAATGCCTTTTAAAGGTAATGAAGAAACAAACGCCAAAAAACTCTGCCCGTCTTATCCACTGCATGTTGATCTTTATACAATGTCCCATCATGCCATTGACGTGTGTGTATGACTGATATCTGTATATATACCCCCCAAACCCAAATATATAGCTAAAATTAATCGGTGAATAAAGCAAATTTATACTGAATATCTTTTGAGCAACACTCTTATTTAAGATTGCTGTCTGAATTAGGTGATGGTCAGAAGAGTTACCTCTTGAAAGTGTGTTTGATTGAAACTCCAATGATGAATTTATGAAATTTTATATTTAAGTAATGTGTGGTACATGAGTATGTGTAATACATGAGCAATACTGTTTGAGGCAATACAGAAGGAAATGTATAAGAATCTACTTGAGTAAAAGTAAAAAGTACCTCATTAAAAATGTACTCAGAGTTAAAGTAACTGAGTTAATTTTTTAGAAAGGACAACAGTGTTACATGCGATTTTTCCCATGCAATTCTAAAAGGGGGAGAAGACAGTTCAAACCATAGAGATGGTTCAAACTAGATTCTTGTAATTTTAAAAATTAGAAATTACAAAATAAAGTGCACAAACAAAGTAAAGGCAGATTACTCTTCTCTTTGCTGACTGTTCCTTCACTGTGAATTGGCTCCAGTTTCTGATGCTTATGGAGAGCCACAAAACGTTGATTCAGGTTTGTACCAGATCGGTCGCTATGGTAACGGCGTTGTGCGTGGGGCAAGTAACGAAGATCGTGGTTCTGCTCTGCTCAGAGACATTTTTTCGCTATTGAGTGAGTCATGAACTGCATATACGATCTTTGGGTTTACAGGATACACAGGGGTCCTTGTGTTTTCATTTTATGGGGTGTCCGCAGTTATGCCTGTTCATAAATTGCACTCTTGTCTAAGCAGAAGTTGAAACCAACTGCAATTTTATAGCTATAATGACTTATTAAAAAAAAACCTTGAATCCGCTAACTACACTGTATTGTAATTATTTTTACATTATTTATATACTCATTTTCTGCGCAATTTCAAAACAGGCACATTTGTGGCCGGCTACTCAGCGATTGGGCCTATCCCACGTTGGATACCAGAAAGAAGACGATGTATTGAACGTCCTCTGTTGAAGTTGGCGGTGTGTCCTGCTAATGTAGACTTACTGAACAACATGCAGCGATAGTAATAATCATCTCGGACACAACCCACACACGGCGCCGTCACTGGGGACATTATCCACCCACAAAGATGTCAGTAAACCGGTGTGTGTATCTGTTGTCGCGGGTTCAAAGACGAATTAGCGCCCTGACTCCCCGGGCTACTGGTGCCTTGCCCGAGAGTCGCGTCTGTCATGTTTCTGGATCTAGTTTGTTGTCAAAACGGCACCAGGCTGTTTCTACGGTTTCCAGCCGAAGTGTTTCGTCTAATAGTTCCTCTCCAAAACCCCCCGACACGTCGCTTTTTGTCCCCCTCGCTGTTAAGACAGACGCTTCTGCAGATGGGAGTGTGGGAGCCGAGTTGACCCAGCCTCTGGATAAAAGTGAGTTAACGTTAGCTATCTGCTAGTGCTAACTCTGATGTTGGATAACTTGTCACGGTGTAAGGTAGGGGAATGATTCAGCACTTCAGAATAAGAGCTGATAAGCTTTTCGTTGGTTGTTTTTACTTTAAAGCTTATGGGTAGCGCTTCTTATTTCTCCTGCCTTACTACGTTAGCTGTCAGATGTGTACTGAGCCAGAGTGTCAACACAGCCCCCTTCTTTCTTTCTGCTTCCTTGTACAATGCTTTAACCATTTGTCAGACAATTTCACAAACTACCAAGTTAAAAGTAGCCTCTTGCCTTGTTACTGAGCTACTGGGAGCTCAGGTTAGCTTTGTGTGTTGTTGATCATTAGGTGGCATGAAAGTGAGTGCTTTTCTGATCTGTGTGTTTCTTTTCTGATGTGTGTTTCTTTCTACTGTTTGTGTTTGTTGCGTCTTCTTGGTCAGATGAGCTTCTGAAAGTTCTGAACCGATTTTACAAGAGGAAGGAGATGCAGAAGCTGGCAGCAGACCACGGCCTGGACGGTGAGATCTGAAACCCTCTGGGCATCTTCTGCTCATCTGTTGATCGTTTTCACACCAAACATTCTCAATACATTGATATGAAACTGCTCTTCATTAACCCCCCTGCTTAAATAACACAAAAAAACAAGTGACAACTAGGTGATGTGACTTTATATGTGTGTGTGTGTGTGTGTGTGTGTCTACACGTACAGCTCGTCTGTTCCACCAGGCCTTCATCAGCTTCAGGAAGTATGTCCTGGAGATGACATCACTCACCGCCGACCTGCACATCATCCTCAATGACGTCTGCTGCGGCGCAGGTTCGTCACTTTTTAGACTGTAAAAATGAACAGTTTTATTCTCATCATTCACGACCATGATCAGCCATCATACCAAGATGTGAGTTCGTGTCAATTATCGATTTCGTTAAAATGCTTTTTTTCGTTTGCTCTCAAGGTCACATAGATGACCTCTACCCATATTTCATGCGTCATGCCAAGCAGATCTTCCCCATGCTGGACTGTATGGACGACCTGAGAAAGATCTCAGACCTCAGAGTCCCTGCCAACTGGTATGTAGGCTATAAATCTTCATACTGGTCCAGGCACTATGAGCTTCACTGGTTGATATCAGGTGGGACACAATATGTGGAGTTCACTGGAGATGAGTGAATCTGTTGAAACTCCATTCAGGTGTTGGCCCACTGATTTGTGGGTTAAAGGGGAAATGGTAAATCATAGCATAGACTTTTTCTCACTGGAATAGTTTTTATCATTTGTAATATCAGACTCCCTGTATGTGCTATTAAAACCTCTCGTACTGGTATAACTAACCGGTACCAACACTGCTATACACATTTATTCCCTCTATAGTAGCTCTAGGTTTCAATCAGTATCTTTATATATGATATTATGTATGTCATAACCTGCAAGACTAATTTTGTGTTTATTGTGTTTGTGTGACTGTCTGTGTGTGTCTATGTTGGTGTATATTTGTGTGTGTGTGTATGTGTGTGTGTGTGTGTGTGTGTGTGTGTTCGGCAGGTACCCGGAGGCTCGCGCCATCCAGAGGAAGGTGATTTTCCATGCTGGTCCTACCAACAGTGGTAAAACTTACCAGGCCATCCAGCGCCTACTGGCTGCTAAGTCCGGGGTCTACTGTGGACCGCTCAAACTGCTGGCCCACGAGATCTTTGAGAAGAGCAACGAGGCCGTATGTATCTGTCTCTCCGTCTTTACCTTTCTTTCTCTGTCCTGCATCTTGCTCTCTCTTGCTCACTCTGTTTATTTTTGTCCTTTCATTGAGTCAATGTATTTGTCCCACTGCATCTCTCTCTCTCTCTCTCTCTCTCTCTTTCTCTGGCCATCTATTCTCTACCTCTCTGTTTCTCTTTGTGTTTTTAAGGTATCATCTTTTATCTCATTCTCACCATACTGTACGATTGACTGTTGGTGTGTGTGTGTGTGTGTGTGTGTGTGTGTGTGTGTGTGTGTGTGTGTGTGTGTGCATATTCCCAGGGCGTGTCATGTGACTTGGTAACAGGAGAGGAGAGGACGTTCATGGACTCAGAGGGCCGAGCGGCAGGTCATGTGGCCTGTACCATCGAGATGTGTAGCGTCACCACGCCTTGTTAGTACATATAACACACACTGCATACTGTGGGTTTAATGATAAATTATCCAATTTGAACTGGGGAGACCCGGCCAGTTGTGCAAATTACCTTTTTACAATACTAACAAATCATTTACATTACACAACGACTAACATGAAATGCTACTACTGCCACTGATATATAATGTTAAGGCTTTATGTTGTGAGCATAATCCCTGAGGCTCAGATGAATAGACTCCATCACAGTTCTATATAGATAATACAATAATATTCATAAACTTTTGTATGTGAAAATCAACGCTTGGATGAATGTTGCGTCTTGCTTCTGAAAGCTGATTTGAACTAAATTAAACTCTTTAGCCAAATGCAGAGCACTAAGGATTGAAAACTTTGAACAAGCATGTCTCATCCCTTAGTTGATGTGCCGTCATGAAATATTGCACATATATGCATCTCCTTATGAGAGTTGCTCATAAGGACCTAAAAGCTTCTCCTGTTAGATTATCCGGAAAAAGTTTTTTAAGGAATTTAATGGAAATTTAAATAGTTTTCTTTGATATTCGTATATGTATCTGTCTGTAGATGAGGTGGCTGTAATTGATGAGATTCAGATGATCAGAGACCTTTCCAGAGGCTGGGCCTGGACCAGAGCGCTGCTGGGTTAGTAACACACACACACACACACACACACACACAGAGAGACTCTCTTACACTGGTCCTCGTGTTTCTTTCTATTATGTGCAACAGTATTTTTGCATATTATGTTCCTTATTACCCATGATGTCAGCTACATTTCCTTTGCCCCAGTTGCCAGTCCCAATCCCTGTTGAATGCAAGATTGTCTTTCTCCATTCCTTCAAAAAGTTGTCCATGTATCATTGTCAGTACAAACAGTATTTTGAACTTGAGCACCTGTTTTTTCCTCTGTACTTGTGTAGGTCTGTGTGCGGAGGAGATCCATGTTTGTGGGGAACCTGCGGCCATAAACTTTGTTAGAGAACTGATGTACAGCACAGGAGAGGAGGTGGAGGTAAGCCTGGGTAATGTAGTTCAACAGGAAGAGGGGAGTCTGGGTGATTTTTCTGACAGTTTTTAACCTTTTGCTCTGGGGACCCACACTCCCTTCCATCTCCTCTCTCTCTCTCTCTCTCTTCTTCTCTCCTCTCTCCCCCTCCCTCCCCCTCTCTTCAGGTCCACACCTACCAGCGTTTAACTCCTTTCTCAATCTTGGACCAAGCTGTGGAGTCATTAGACAACCTAAGACCGGGAGACTGCATCGTCTGTTTCAGTAAAAACGACATCTACTCCATCAGCAGACAGATCGAGGCTAGAGGACAGGAATGTGCTGTAATTTATGGAAGCCTACCGCCAGGTAAGTGTGTGGGTTTTGGGAGATGTATATGTGTCTGTTTGTGTGCGACTGAAGAGACGGAGTGAGAAAGTTACATTTTTTTACCAAATGACATGTCTTAGGACAACTGTATCTTGACCTGTATCTTGTATCTAGCTGCATCTTGAATTAAACACTGGCTGCTCATTTTAGCCACTGGAGGGCGAACTGAGCCAGGTTTAGTGAGATAAATACAGCACCGGCAGATATGGGCTCAGATGTTGACAATATGACTGTTGTTGTATTTCATAACTACATAGTACTAAATACCAGTTTACAACTCAAAAAATATGTTGTAATGTAGAGTTACTCTTTTCTGTGGGGTTTGGTATTTAATAATGATGTTCCTTAGGTTGCAACAGTGTAGTACATTTAGGAAGAGTTGAGCCATTGAAATCAACAAAATCCCAACAGTTCACAATGATATCCATTTATATAAATATTTAGACTTTGTCATAGATTTCATTGTATTATCATGATCAAAAATATAAAAATAAATAAATAAATTGATATCTATGGCATTCATACTTTGGGCAAAGATAGAAACTAGTCAACCTTTTGATATTATAGAAAATTTGAAAAAGATATGCAAACTGTTGATTTTGACATCAAGACAATTTTTCCATAAATCATAATTTTGGCCTTGATTTAAATTGGACGTAAGCACAAAGTTGTCTGAAAGAAACTTTTATAAGCTTGGTTGTTCTGTGGTTTACAGGCACCAAGCTGTCCCAGGCCAAGAAGTTCAACGACCCTGATGACCCGTGCAAGATCCTGGTTGCCACAGATGCCATCGGCATGGGACTTAACCTGTAAGTACTATCACATACAGTATACTGTATTACTGTCATTGCTACTGTGTGTCAGAATGAGACTCAGCTGAAGGCAGAACCAGGTGTTAGTTAACCAACGTTTACAGCTTCTACTTTTTTCCAGATGGTAAACATGCATATAAACGTCATAATTTGTCATAACTAGAATGTTAACATTTTGAATGTGCTTTCAACACCTTGCAGAGTCAAGCCATGATAGTGCCATTCTATGGAGAAAACATCATGCCAACCTCCATGCAAGACGCTGTTATTTTAAAGTGGCCTATTTATAGGGAAAAGTTAAATACCTCATAGGATTTAATACTTTTTTCAAATTGTTACATTGAAAAATTCAGCATACAAGTGATCCACCAGCCAAGTGATAGCTCGTCCATCCAAAACAGCTGCTTACCAAACAAAACAACATTTGTACATGCACACTGACACGTATGGAACAGTCATGGAGTTTGATCAGCAATCAGATTTCATCAGCCCACCTCACATCTGTCTGTCTGTCTCCCTTTCCCTCTTTCTCCAGGAGTATAAAGCGCATTATCTTCAACAGTCTGGTAAAGCCCAATGTCAATGAGAAGGGGGAGAAACAGCTGGACACCATCAGCACGTCACAGGCTCTGCAGATAGCTGGCCGCGCTGGGAGGTCTGTGTTACTTTTATTATTATCCCCAGTCAGAGGGGAAGGAGGTGGGAGAGAAGAGAGATGATGGAGAGCGGGAGCGAGAAAAATAGAACGAATACTATCGGCATGTCACAGGACATGCCTGTAGTATAGTATAGTATAGTTGTATATAGTTGACAGGTGTATGTCCAGGGAGTTTGGCACAGAGCTAGCATTATTTTAGATGGGATACCTTGACTTACTGAATTTTAGTGTTTTGGTATGTTGTTTTTCTTGTCATATTGTATGAAAATAGTCTCTACATTGTTACTCCAGTTACCCTAAAAATGGCTTGTTAGCATTCCATATTAAACCAGTGAGCGTTGTTAATAGGAGTATGTACTGCAATAGTGTACATCCTCCTCTCAACCAATCATCTTCACATAATCTGATCCCGGATGTGTTTGTCCTTGCCGGAGGGGCGTGCAAACGGCAGTGGAGCTCTCGCTTTTAAATTGCCCATGACCGGATTGTGACTTAACGCAGTGTGGGCATGATGGCATGATGAAACATAGCTTTTAAATGTGCAAGCAAGGGAGGGCCCAACCCTAACTTGTTTTTGACGTTCTACCTGTTGCCTGAAAAAACTTGTTCGTATTGTTGGTATTCTTTATTGATACCTGTAGGTGCTCCAAGCTATGAAGTTAGCTTGCAGCTAGCAGTATCAATTGGTTTCAATGAGGAATGTTAACAATGCTAACAAGTCATTTTTATTTCTGTCAAATTATCCATTTAATCCCATCTCTCCTGCCATCTCCTCCAGGTTCTCCTCTAAGTTTAAAGAAGGAGAGGTGACCACCATGCACAGAGACGATCTGCCTGTCCTAAAGGAAATACTCAGCCACACAGTGGAGCCCATAGAGGTTAACACACACACACACACACACACACACACACACACACACACACACACACACACACACACACGCACACACACACACACACACACACACACAGACAGACCTGCTTGTCCTCAAAGAGAGGCTGAGACGCTCTGCCTCATTGTGGATCCCATCAATCCCAGAATGCACAAACGCACACATGCAGACATAGATGTACAATAACACACACACACACACACACACACACACACACACACACGCACAGGAGGTGTTTGTGATGTTCTCCTCTCCTCCTCTGTCTCAGACTGCAGGTCTCCATCCTACTGCAGATCAGATAGAGATGTTTGCCTATCATCTACCTGATGCTACACTGTCCAACCTTATAGTAAGTACAGCCATCCATCCATTCATCCATCCATTCATCCATCCATTCATCCATCCTCCTGACTTCACTAGGCATGACAGCAGTGGTGAGAGTAAAATTAACACATGGAGATGGAAAAGTAGGACAAAATTACAGCCAGGCCCAAAACAAGTCAAATAGTGATCAGAGAACAAAATTATGAACAAATGTTGCATTGTGACTCTGCCACCGAGGCTATAGTGATACTTTACTAACAGTATAGGCAGCGTGCATAAAGTTAGGGTTATAGGCTTGTATACTTTAACCTTGTTGGGTTAGATAAATATCATTGATGTACTGGCTTCATTTTGTCTGATTTACTCTGTTTCAGGGTGTCTTTGTCATTCTCACAGAAATGGGTGATCAGCTAATTAAATGTTTTGATCCCATTCTCTTTCTCTCTCTCGCTCCCTCTCTCTCTTTCAGGACATATTTGTCAGCCTCTCTCGGGTGGATGGTCTGTATTTTGTCTGCAACATTGACGACTTCAAGTTTCTGGCTGATATGATTCAGCATATCCCGCTCAACCTGCGGTCGCGTTACGTGTTCTGCACCGCTCCCATCAACAAGAAACAACCCTTTGTATGCACCTCTTTTCTAAAGGTAAGGATGGAGAGAAGGGAACAAGGGAAGGAGGTGTGAGATAAAAGGAGGAAAATGGAGGGAGAGCGGGAAGGAGGGAAGGATTGATAGGGAGTGGAAAGATTGAGGTCACTACTGTCACCTTTAAGGCGGGGTGGGAAACGGGTGATGGGGTTAGACAGAGAAATCCTTATGTATAAATTCTATCAATAAGGAAGCTATTTTGAGGCAGAGGGACTGACACACAGGTGGACTGAAGATGGATGATTTAACTGTCATGAGATCAATGTATTTCCTGTTTCAGTTGAAAATAAGAAATAAGATGAGAAAAACAAGTTGCAATAATTGCAGTGACAGGGCTTTATGGAGGTCAGACTGGGCAGAAGTTGTGTTCCACTATAAACACGTCACGACTGATATGTATCTCTGTATCAAACACACAGAGACACTCTCATTTTATAGTTATCATACCGAATCATTGCCCTCAAGGGCAATAATCAACCTCAACCTTTGAGATGAAGGGTTGTGCTCAAAAAAACTCTTCTGCTACTGCTACTACTCTTCTGCTTGTTCAGCTGTGTAGTCAATAATACGTTTTAAGTAAGTAAGCAACAAGTGTATAATGTTACTGCATAGCAAAATATTTAAATAATTTTCCCAGGTTCAGTTATTAATGGCAATATGAGAATTAAAAATAAATATTTTATGTCAGTCACAGTTTTGGTGTGCAGAAAACGTTTTTTCTCTTATTGTTCCTGCATTTACCATCATTTCTGAAGGATATGCGAGCTGGATATGAGAGCTGGGTATAATCTGCAGTTTTCGTATCATGATGACATTTTATACTTATAGTATTACAATGGTAGAATTTGTCTGTCGTATATCTACTTTGTTAATTGATAATAAATCGGCAATTGATAATAAATTGATAATTGAAAGTTGACTTGTGTTGTTTTCAGCAGTCATTATGGAAATGATCAGGCTGATGAAGTTCCCTCAGGCTTGTTCTCCTGTGTTTATCCTCTGCTGGTTGTAATACTATGATGCTGTGGACAACAAAGCCTGTACGATGATGATGATGTTTCTCCTGCAGTTTGCCCGTCAGTTCAGTCGAGATGAGCCGCTGACGTTTGACTGGGTCTGTCGGCATGTCAGCTGGCCGCTGGCTGCACCCAAAAACATAAAGGACTTGGTCCACTTGGAAGCTGTTCATGACGTGTTGGACCTGTACCTCTGGTTAAGGTAATACAATGTTTTTAAATGTAATATTAAACGTAAAATGAAAAGCGCCTGGTACAGTTAACACACATCCACTGCATACAACCACAGACTTCTACTATTGTGCTATGCTTAAGGACACTTCAGTGGAATTAGTAATAAAATTCCAGGAGCAATTCAAGCATTTTTTGGAATGGTCAAGATGTTTGTTAGACTGTGAAGCGTCAAGAGATATGTGGCGTTGTTCAAAAATTTGATTTTGACACTCATCACGTTTTGTAGCGAGGATCATCCAGTGAGATTTTAAAAGTTATTACTCATATGTACATTTGCATTTACATTGCACAACATTTACATTATATTATTATTATTGTTATTTTTTTTGTTGTTGCTAATAATGGCAACAGCAACAAAATATTTTTATGTAATATTACTCTTTGTACTACAACTGTTTTCCCATGCATGAAAATGTACAAAAGCCTACTGTCTTCATGGTGGCGCTACAGCAGTCAATATAATCTAAAAACTTCAGAACATCCTACAGAGCTCTACTGTTCCCAATACATCTGTCAATATGTGAGAAATCTTTGCTTCACTGCAACTTGTCTGTCTCCTAGCTACCGTTTCATGGACATGTTCCCAGACACCGCCTTGGTTCGGGAGATCCAACAGGAACTCGATGACATCATCCAACAGGGTGTCCGAAATATCACACGCCTCATCAGAGCCACTGACACGACCACCACTGACCGGCTACAGACACAAAGCAACAAATCAACCAGCAGCAGCTTCACAGCTGGCAACAGAGGTCAAAGGGGAGCAAAGGGAGGGTCAGGGCAGATGACTGACAGTTCTCTAGCCGGTCGCCTGGTGCGGGACGGACTGCTGACCCCTGACTTGCTCCGGCAGCTGCAAAGGGAGTGGTCTAAAGATAAACAGCAGGAACTCACTAATCAGAGTGCACTAGATACAGGAAGTCACAGTAATAACAAAGGGAATAGGAAAAAGAAGAAGAAATAAGCAAGAAAACGATTATTATGGATGTTGCACATGGTCAGTGTTGTTCCCATGGAGATGAATAATTGGATTTTGCAACTATTTGATAAAAACCTTGGATAAGATCCGGCTCATTTTTCCCATTGACACCATTGCCTTTCTGAAAAAATGAAATGGGGGTTTTAATGAGTTAAATGGATCCTATGGGTATTTCTCAGCACATAAAGGTTTTGGCACAAGAGTAATTGGTTACGGTCATGTGATCTGGCCTGGACTGAGATTAATGCCAGAGTACTATGTCATCTGAGACTGACATGTGATGAACTCATTTTGAATGTGGTAAACGCTAAAGTGGTAGGTGGTAGTTTTAGAAATTATTCCAGTTAAGGTAGTTTCTTTCTCCTACCTTCATGTGAACTACTGGCTGCATTCAATCCAAAGAGGCGTTCCCTTGGCCCTGCTGAATGGTCGGGGGCCTGGTGAGAGATCCGCTGCTCAGGGCCACTCCTCACTTCACTGGGATCATAAGTTAAAACTCCCAACTGGACTCAACTTGGAACCCTGTAAACTCTGGTTGGCCATGTTGATGCTTTATTGCCAACAGTCAATACAGATGAAACTGTATTGTTCACACTTGGGATTTCCTTTGGCCAACAAAGGGGTGCTGTGCAAGTACCTCATACACAACAAGAATAGACCCATTGTCATCGGTCATTTTGGGAGATGTCATGTCCTAATTGAGCTACCACTACCACTCCCACAGTTATACCTTAGTACAGTGCATCTGACATGCAACAGTGTTTACCATAGTAATGTTTCAATGGAGAGTCGCAGGATGTCACATTGCCTAAATGTGTGTCAGAAGCATTCTGACTACCAAGAAACATTTTGAGATGCGTCATGTGTAAATGTGCAGGGCTGGGTTCAATTTACTTTCAATTCATTAAATTCAGGGAGTGGACTCAAAAATAGGAAAACTTCACAACTGCATGATGGCATGGTACGTATTTGGATATATTTCAAAATGAGCACTCAATTCAAATCAAACTCTTCTCAAATGAATTGCATTTTCTATTTATATTTTAAATGGATTGAATTGAGTCCAGCCCTAGTTGTGTCTATAGATGATATTCCATATTTTTGCCAGTTGCTGATTGTACATTTAGGATAATGATGACATGATGACGACTGAATAAAAAATGTTTTTGCCATTATGTTATAATTAATGTTTTGATTTCAGGACCAGTGGTGTATTACGTGGGTCACATACATTCCTAAAACATAGCCTAATTATTGTTGTCAAAAAGTGCAGAAACATCCTTCAATCTTGACACTTTTACTTATTTTTTATTTTTTTTGTAATTGATAGTTGATATTGTCTTTCACGTGTGGAAAAGGTTTCATCAACCTAGGGCCAAGCTAAATAATGATAATGATAACCATAAATGATAATGCATTACAAAATCTGACAACATTTGTTATTGGCATGGCCTGCAATGAGTAAATCAGCTATTCCTGATAAGCTGCCATTTTGGACATCTGAAGTTCATTGATTACATGCCCTCTTAACTTACTGTTGTGCAACAAGAAGAATGGTAGCAGTTTCACCTCTGTGTGTCCACGTTCTGCACTATGGTGCAGCTTTGAGATGATGCTAAGCAAGCTTGGATGGTCCATAAAGCACATGACAACTGGTAAAACTTCAGCTAGCATGCACTGTAGCCAAGAAAATAAATATTGCATATTCACAGGTGAAACTGCCACTAATTGCAGAATGTTAAGTAAGTTGAACAGGATATTTGTTGTATTCCTTTAAGGAAACAAGCTCAGCTTATGTAGACTCTCTAGTGCTGCATTCCACTGGCCAGGGATTAGCTCCACAGTCCACTCATATTAGCAACACAACACACTATAACAGTAACTCACTATAACGGGGCTGCTTCAGCTGTGGACCAGGACCCAAAATGGGTTGCAGGCCTGTTTATGATGGGTCTCCACAAGACAGGAGCACAAGAGTCTGGGTCCCAGGGCGAGAGACTACAATTATTCATGCCCGTATTAAGACTTCATGGTGCCCCTGGGCACCAGCGACTCAAGTGCCCACCCACCCCCACCCTCCGCAGCCGCAGGCACCATGGGCAGTCACTGAGACACATTGTGGGACAAGAAGTTAACGTGAGTGATTTTTTGGTCACTGTTGTCCCAAACTTATGTAGGCCTACTGTATTATTGCAATTAAATTTATTTTATTTTTTTAATTATGAAAAAAAAAAAAAAAAAAACATCGGTTGCTTGGTGCCCCAGGAGTCTTGGTGCCCCTGGGCACTCGCCCAGTTGCCCATATGGTTAATCCGGCCATGCATTTATTCAATTTAGGGAAGGACAGTTACTTGGACCTAAGCCTAAGGATTGCTAAAAGAGGCCAAAGTAGAGAGAGCGTGTGTGTGTGTGTGTGTGTGTGTGTGTGTGTGTGGCTGTTAATCATTGAGTAAGAGCAGGGCTTGGTCGATGCTGAACTGTAGACAGAAAATAACCCACTTGGATTTACCATGACAACTTCAGCAACAAGTAGCGGCAAACTGATAAATTGGATTATTTTCTAATTTGTATTTTCAAATGTGTACAGAGAGAGGGAAGATAGATAGATTTCATCCAGATTTTATTTGTGTGCGTGTGTGTATTTGTTTGATGTACTGACAAAGATACTGAAAGGACTTGGTGGTGTGTCTCATGTCAAGATGTTGGCTTTTCATCTTGTTTTCTACCACTTCTCCAAACGCCAAGAGGACCCCACTAAAAAGGTAAGAGCTGTTCCAGTGTAAAACCTTCTCACTTTACCTGAGAGAAAGTGATATTTTTTTGAGGAAATATGTGACTACCTCCTGCTAATTGAGATGTACTGGCAATAATACTTTGAATTTGGAAGGCTACGCTCAAAATGTAATGTACTACTGCTATTGTTTTCCTGGTGAAAGTGAAAGTTATTAACCCACTGGATTACTTCACCTCTTCTCTCTTTTCATATGTTGTAATGTAATGTAATCTGCTTCATAGACAGACAATCTGTGAATTTGTTTGTCACATGCAATATCTTAATCTTAGTACCTATTGGCCTGTTTTTGATAAATCTTTGTTGAATGTTGTGTCTTATCATTGAGATCTGGCATTATAAAATGATTGGCCTAAGTTGAGTGCTGCAGCAATTAACTGAAGACTTTGAACAAGCATATCTCTTGCCTTGATCTAATGCCATTAAACCTTTATACCTTGCAACAAGTTCCTCATAGACTCATAAGCTTCTCCTAAAAGATTTGCCAGAGGTTTTGTGGCTTACATGATGGAAATTGTAATTGTTCTCACTCATTGGCTGCTACATCATTCACAAGGAAATTACTGCAAGCTTTGTCTTATAAGAGAGAAAATGGGTGCAAGAAAAATTGACACATTCAGCTAACAGTCCTTTTGTGCATTTCATTTACATTATCCCTGTTATCACAAAATGTCTTTTTTTGATTGAAGACATTTTTTTCAAAATGTATTATCTGAGCTTGTGACACATGGAGTGACGTGTGACTGCTAAATAAATATAAATTTTGGGTGAGATAGCCTGCTAAGTCTCTTTTGTGGGTTCTGACCTGAAGAAGTTTAAGAACTCTATGTAATGGGTTGTAGTGGGAAGACTCCACACAGTAGTGGAAGAAACAGACAAACTTTGCACTTTAGGTCTAAACTTAGGTTTAGACCTAAAGAAAGGAAGGACTGGTCCTCTGAAACCTGCTGAAAAGAGACTTGAAGAGATGAGGGAAGATGGGAGGCTTCTGGGCTTCCCAGAGGGCAGTTGATGCTGCTCATGCAGGACATGACAAGGGTACTGGGTGATTTTGTTAGCCAGTCTGAGGGTGTGCTTAGTGCAGCTGTTTAGTCCTCCACAGAGTGACCCACCAGCTTTGAGCAAATCCCCAGGAGCCGTAGAATCCTGGCTTTCGGGACTTGGACTGACCCACAGAACCATACTGAGACACCATACTGCAGTGTGCTTTGTATGGTGGAGCAGAAGAATAAAGCACACAGCCTTGCAATGTCCATAGACAAACATTGGCAGTAGAATGGGCCGTACTGAAGAGCTCAGTGACTTTCAATGCGGCACCATTATAGGATGCCATCTTTCAGTTTGTCAAATTTCTGTCCTGCTAGAGCTGCCCCAGTCAACTGTAAGTGTAGTTATTGTGGAAACGTCTAGGAGCAGCTCAGGTGCTAAATGGTAGTCCACACAAGCTCACAGAACGGGCCGCTGTGTGCTGAAGCGTATAGCGCATACAAATCGTCTGTCCTCGGTTGCAACACTCACTGCCGAGTTCCAAAGTGCCTCTGGAAGCAACTTCAGCACAAGAACTGTTCGTCGGGAGCTTCATGAAATGGATTTCCATGGCCAAGCAGCCGCACACAAGCCTAAGATCACCATGCGCAATGCCAAGCTTCGGCTGGAGTGGTGTAAGCCTCACTGCCATTGGGGCATTGGAAAGGCGTTCTCTGGAGTGATGAATCACGCTTCACCATCTGGCAGTTTGGCGGATGTCAGAAGAACGCTACCTGCCCGAATGCATAGTGCCAACTGTAAGGTTTGGAGGAGGAGGAATAATGGTCTGGGGCTGTTTTTCATGGTTTGGGCTATAGGCCCCTTAGTTCCAGTGAAGGGAAATCTTAACGCTACAGCATACAATGACATTCGAGACGATTGTATGCTTCCAACGTTGTGGCAACAGTTTGAGGAAGGCCCTTTCCTGTTTCAGCCCCCGTGCACAAAGCAAGGTCCATACAGAAGTGGTTTGTTGTGAGGTGCCCTGTTGGCTCAACTGGTAGAGCGTGCACCATTAAGGCTAAGTCCTTATCACAGCGGCATGTGTTTTTGAATCTGGTCGGTACCCTTTGCTGCATGTCATCCCCCTCTCTCTGCCCTGCTTTTCCTGTCTCTCCTGTCTCTCCACTAAGCAGAAATTTGTGGAAAAACTTGACTGGCCTGCACAGAGCCCTGACCTCAACCCCATGAAACAACTTTGGGATGAGGCCTAATCGCCCCACATCGGTGCTGAATGGAAGCAAATCTAGAAAGCCTTCCCAGAAGATTGGAGGCGGTTATAGCAGCAAAGGGGGGACCAACTCCGTGTTAATGCCCATGATTTTGGAATGAGATGTTCGACAAGCAGGTGTCCACATACTTTTGGCCATGTAGTGTAGTTGTGGCCAGGGTTGAGTAGGTGTTATTGACCCTGACCAGCTGTTGGCTGTTGATGAGGAAGGATCAATACCAATGGATGAAATAAGGATTGATCCCTAACTGATGCATTTTGGAGAGCAGTATGTCCGGCTGTATCGTATGGAAGCCTATTCCCACCACTCAATAAAATAAAAAACGACTCAATTGTTGTTTTTTTCTCGCAATTGTGACTTTATTTCTCAGAATTTTGACTTTTTTTCTCAGAATTCTGGCTTTATATCTCAGAATTCTGACTTTATTTCTTCCACTTCTGACTTTATTTCTGAGAATTCTTACTTCATATTTCACAATTCTGACTTTTTAATCTCAGAAACTTTATATCTCGGAATTCTGACTTTTTTTTTTGCGAGAAAAAAAAAAGTCAGAATTCAGAGAAAAAACTTACAATTGAGTCGTTTTTATTATTATTGAGCCGTATTTTATTGAGTGGCGGGAATGGGCTTCCATAGTATTGCATTGAATTGAACGCAGAGGAAAAATATATGAACAGCACTCTGGCATATGTTTTTATTTTCGGTGCATCCAGATGTTTTGAAATGAGGTGCATGAGGGTATGTTGGGGATGATGTGTGAAGTTTTCCAGGCTGTTGGGACAGTCTGTGTGCCTAATGATTGCTGGATATGGGCTGCCACAACAGGGCTAGCTCCTCACTGTATGACTTCAGAATAGGGGCAGTGATGTTGTCAGGGCCAGTGGACTTACGTGCATTAAGGTGTTGAAGGGCGCAGGCCACCTGACTCACTGAAATGACCGCTCTATCTTCAGACCGTACAGTTACTAGTTCCAGCACCTCCCTGCAACTTTCAGAGCTCCCAATGGTTTTGAACCTGGTGAACAAGGTGTTTAGCTCGTTTGCAGAGACCAGCAGCTCATCATTAGTCACAAATGATTTGTGGCGGTTGCGTGACTCCTCAAGGTGTTTCCTGTGTGCATCCTTTGCCTCCCTAAGTTTGCCTCTCAGTTCCTTGTCCATTCTTTGCAGCTCCACAATGTCCACAATGCTAATTTCCTTAGGTTTGTTGTTTGTTTAATGCCCTTGGTTATATAGGTTTTGTTATTGGGGTACACTTTGTTTTTGTGGGGATGATAGACTGTACACAGAAGTTGATGTAATCTGTAGTCACTGTGCACATTTCATCCAAAGTGCCCTCCCTTAACACCTCCCAGTCAGTGCCGTCAAAACAGGCTCCCAGTTCCTCTTTGCCGTCCACAGTCTAACCACCTTGTTCAGTTTTTTTTGCTTTTCAACTTGGCTGTGTAAATTGGAATCAGGTGCACCATACTGTGGTCAGAGTTAGATATTGGTGGTTTGCTCCTGGATTCATAGGCGTTATTGAGGTTTACATAACATTTGTCCAGTGTGTTTTCCTTTCCTTGTTCCACAGTTTACAAGCTGTCGGAAAGTTTTCTCCAGTTGCAATTGCTTAGATCTCCTAGCACAAAGGCTGGAGCATTAGGGAATTACTGTTGTAGACTGTGCATACACTCTGCTATTGAAGTCTGCCTCCCCTCCTCTCTCTCTCTCTTTCGCCATCTCTTCTTTTGCTCTTTCAAGTTCAGTCAAGATGATAGAAAATGGTTTGGCTCATTTTGTCTTTCTTTCTCTTGTTTGCTTTGTCTCCCCCCTTCTTTTTTTTAGGTGGACAGGTTTCTGTACTCCATGCGTCTCCATGACGACCAGCTAAGGGACATCTCAGCCCGTTTCCTATGTGAAATGGAGAAGGGGCTCTCAGTGGAAAGCAACGCCGCAGCAACGCTTAAGATGCTGCCAACACATGTCCGCTCCACACCTGATGGATCAGGTTACTTATATTAGGGGTTTTACATTTTTTTCAAGCTGTGTTGTGTAGGTTAATTAAGATGTGAACTATTTTGGGGGACTACTAACCTATTAGCTCACAATATTTTTTAGCTGCGACCAGCAGCTCTATAGCTCGCTCTGTCAGTCGGTCGGTTGGTTGGTTGGTTGCAACCAACCGTGGTCGCAGCTATTGCGAATTCGCACTTGTTTTATTAACTTTTGCTGGCTTAAAAAGGCTATGGCAACATAACAGAGCCAGTGGCTTTTGTCCAGTAATTTGGAAAGCCATTTTTGGGTTCTAAATCAGATATTGAAAAACACTGACATACAGCATACTAATTGTTCTGCAGAAACATTGAGAGATTATACATGTATGTCTCTCAGTAACTAAATATTCATATGTACCCCTCCTCCCCCTCCAGAGAAAGGAGAGTTCCTGGCTTTGGATCTGGGAGGCTCCAGGTTTAAGGTGCTCCAAGTTAAAGTGAGAGAGGAGGCGGGGAGGAAGAGGAGGGGAGTGGAGATGGAGGAGAAGACCTACCCCATACCTCAGGAGCTACTCATTGGGGGAGGAGCAGAGGTGAGGAGGGAAGAGACAAAACACAGGGAGAGCAATGAGGAGGAGAAAGACAGAAAGGTGGAGAGGCAGGAGAAAAGGAGGGAGAAGGGGAGATAGAAGGAGAGAAGCTACCTGATAGTAAGGTGAGAGCAGAGGTGAGGGGTTTTAGAAGAGGAAAGAAGACTGTTGGGAAGAGGACAGAGAGAAGAGGACAAGCTACACAGCAGTAGGGGAGTAAGGGTGAGCAGTAGGAGAGAAAAGGAAGAGAGGGAAGAAGAGGAGGAAAAATTAGGCAAGGTTAGAGGTGGCAAGAGTTATCAACCATCTCCACCCTGTTCCCTCTCCTGTTTGATTTACTGACTATCTGTGTCTTCATCCTCTTCTCTCTCTGCCTATCTGACTCTGTCTGTAGTTATTTGACCACGTGTCAGAGTGTCTGAAGGACTTCCTCCATCAGAAGAACATCAGTCTGGAGGAGAAACATCCTCTGGGCTTCACCTTCTCTTTCCCCTGTCAACAGACCGCCCTGGACCAGGTAATGATACTCTATATAGTGTCTGTCTGTCTAGTGTTGTTTTCATGGTCTAGGTCATAAATGGCCTCCAAGCACAGATATCATTCTGGCCCTTAGACAGTATGCAGATATACACAGTTTTGTTTTGTTCTAGATGAGAATATATCTTATTACTGTATGTTTTGTGATATCCTCTCTGCTCCTCTCTCAGGGGAACAGAGGTGGTTCTATCTTTTTAGATTTGTAACCATAAAAACTGTATCTCCTCTCTGTAGGGACTATTAGTAAATTGGAGTAAAAACTACCGGGCTCGTGGTCTCCAAGGGAAAGATGTGGTCCAGGTCCTCAGACAGTCTATCAACAGGACTGGGGTAAGACGTCAATACAACTATATACCCATAACCTACTGCTCATTTATAAGACAGACCATCAACAGAACTGAGATCAGACATTTTTGAAGTTGAATGACTACACCAGCCATCAGACACTGCTCATAGCTGACTTTATCCAATCAGATGCTGCTCATAACAGACATTTTATATTTACATTTTAGCCATTTAGCTGATGGTCTTGACCAGTAGAATCTGCCAATATTCATATCTCGTCTAGTATAATGTTGCTTTCACTTGTGCAATTTTGCATCCCCAAATTTATTAATATTAAATTAAAAATCCACCCTGAAACACTTAACCTCACTTAAAAAAACAGCTGTACCTGTACCTTTGCATTCCTGGGCCCATTTTGTTGATTGATGGTATTTTTCTTATTCCTGCTGATAACTGTGATAACTGTAACTTTCTCTCCAGGGTATGGATGTAGAGGTGTTATCCCTGGTTAATGACACTGTAGGAACCATGATGACCTGTGGTTTTGACGACCAGAACTGTGAAGTAGGACTCATCATCGGTTAGTATATAGTGTCATATCATCAGATTCATATATAGTGTCATATATAGTGTCATATCATCAGATTCATATAATTCGCTGTAGCTCTTTATAGCAGTTTTGACGACCAGCATTGTAAAGCTGCTGTGGGCAGCAGGGTGGCCCGGGTTCAGCCCCTGTGACAGAAAGCTTTCTGCTGAAGTGTCCTTTAGCAAGACAGCAGCCGAACCTGTGTTTTTGACATGTGGAGGGGAGCAAGTGAAAAGAATATATTTTTTTATTTTATTTTTAAAATAATAATAATAATAATAAAAAACATGTGGAGGAATATTTTCTCTTTTTTTAAGATTATTATTGGGCATTTTGCCATTATTTTGCATATTGTAGATGACAGTAGAAATAAACAGGAAAGATTAGGAGAATGACATGCAACAAAAGTCACAGGCCAGATTCAAACCCAGGATGTTGCAGTTACATGGTACGCACCTTAGCCTTTCAGGGCATCAATAGAGTTATCACAAAGAGTGTGTCTTATCTTTAACTGTAACCCCGTGAAGTTGGCATCGTCATCAGTATTAGATCACTACTATTTTTAAATCTTTAACCCATCTCTTCCTATGAAGTGGGATATCATTGGTAAGACTAGTCTCTTGCATTTTTCCGAAGTGAGATCAATTTAGCCAGTCCTCACTTGTACAAGGGACTAGTTTGGGGTTAGGATTTAGGTTTAGGTTAAGATTAGAATTAGGATTAGGTTTAGGTTTAGGTTTAGGTTTAGGTTTAGGTTAGGGTAAGGTTAAGGATAAAGACTTGGATGTAGGGTTAGGGTTAGGGTTAGTTCAGGGTAAGGGTTAAGGTATGGCATGTTGTGGTGGGGGTTAAGGTTTGGGGTGAGAAAATGAATGTAGTCAATGCAAGGTTCTCATAAAGATAGAAGTACAAGGATGTGTCTTTGTGTGTGTGTTTAGGTACAGGTACCAATGCGTGCTACATGGAGGAGCTGCGGCACATCGATCTGGTGGAGGGAGACGAGGGCCGGATGTGTGTGAACACTGAGTGGGGAGCCTTCGGAGATGACGGGGCACTGAATGATTACATCACTGAGTTTGACAAGGAGATCGACGCAGCCTCCACCAACCCTGGGAAACAACTGTAGGGAAAGCAGCGTTTTATTTCACATCTTATAGCATGGCATAGCATAGCATATAAGAACATAACAGCATCCCCTAACATGACACAAGGTGGCACAACACAACACAAAGTATAACACAACACAACACAACACAATAAGCGATATCCAGCTGTGTTGCTGTTACCTCTTTTTTAAAGCTTGTTGTCAAATTCTGCTCCAGAACGAAGCTCCTACCGGTCCATTCAGCTTTTCATTTTTTTAAAACTAGCTTGGCACCTCCCTCACTGTTTAAAAGCAACACTTACGCCCTCCCATTCCTGAAAATGTTCTCATAATGGTGGAATCAATGAAGCGAGCGAGTAAACTTAGTAAACTAGTAAACTTGCAACCTACCTCGTCATTGTGGGACACGTTCAGTGGGAGAAAGTTCTGGCAAAGAGAGACTGGTAACCGCTGAGACTTCTCAGTAGGTACGTTTAGCTTAGCTATTAGCCTTTATGCACAGTGCTTTGCAATGTTTGTCCTTGGCTGGCCTCTGTAGTGCAGTGGGCCAGTGGCTTTGCTGTGTGCTTGTTTACAAATGTGTTAAGTTTATTGCAGCTTTAATAAAACACAATAATGTAAAATGTATGATACAGTATGACCTCTTTACCTCTCTGTTTCTCCTCCCACCCCCTCAACTTTTTCTAGCTTTGAGAAGCTGGTCAGTGGGTTGTATCTGGGTGAGTTGGTGAGGCTGGTTGTATTAAAGATGGCAAAACTAGGACTGCTGTTTGATGGAAATGTTTCTGACGCTCTGAGGACCAAAGGGAAAATAACCACAGCGCATGTAGCAGCTATGGAACAGTAAGCTGTGTGTCTGTCTGTCTATCTGTCTCTCTTTCTTTCTTTCCATCTCTAAAAAAGAGTAGGATATTATACCTGTCTGTCTCTCTCTCAGGTACAAAGATGGTCTGAGGAACACCAGAGACATTCTTCTGGACCTCGATTTGACCCCATCGCAAGACGACTGCATTGCTGTTCAACATGTCTGCACCGTGGTCTCCTTCAGGTCCTCAAACCTGGTGGCTGCAGGGCTGGCTGCCATCTTGAGTCGAGTCAGACAGAACAGGAAGTTGAAGACGTTAAGGATCACTGTGGGGGTTGATGGAACTGTGTACAGGACACACCCACAGTAGGTTTTATGGAAATATTCACCACAGATCATATTCTCATACCAGCAGTATGAGCAGCACCTCAACTAGAAAATTGACACAGAGAGAGAAAATGCAAAATCTTATAATGTAACCAATTCCCCAAAACACTGTAACAAAACCCATACTGAAATCAGAACACAGATGAACTGAACCCCAAACCACCCCAACCACTAATGGTACAAATTACCATAAATCGGACAGATAAGACACTTCTGTTGGATCTCTGCTCTTATTAGCTAGCTTACTCATATCTATAGCCAAAAGGGGTGGGTCTAGGGGTTGTGCCAGAGTATAAGTGGAGATCAGTTCTATCAATAGTGTTGCAATTCCTACTAGTTGCCAATACACGTTGATAAAAGTCAAAGAGTACTTGATGCTCCTTCAATTCCAGGTATGCTGAACGTCTTCATAATGCGGTGCGTCAGTTGGTTCCTGATTGTGATGTCCAATTTGTCCTGTCAGAGAGTGGCAACAGCAAAGGGGTTGCCATGGTAACAGCAGTTTCCCAGCGACTGGCATCACAGAGACGACAGGTCAGGTGGCTGTGTATGTGAGTGTGTGTGTGTGTGTGTGTGCGCTCACAGGTGTGCACATAATTTTGATTTGTATGTGAATATCTCTTACTTGTATTCCAGGTGGATGAGACGTTGTTGTCCTTCAGACTGAGCCAAGAGCAGCTCAGACTGGTCAAGGCCAGGATGAGGGCGGGGCTAGAGGCGGGGCTAAAGAGTAATGGCCCTACCCCAATAAAGATGCTTCCCTCTTATGTGTACCGTACCCCTGACGGCACAGGTCAGAGCAGCACCAGTGTGTCTCCCCCACAATTGAAATGAAACCTCCTGTCGGTTAAAGAGACACTTGGGTCTGAGGATGGAAACACATTGAACCAATTCAATGCCACAGTTGATGTCTTTGCCAACTTTGCACTGTCATTTTAGTCTGAGAAAGATTTTCAAACCGATCTTTACATTTTTTGTGGGACTTACTAAACAAACTTAATCAGACCAGGAACCTCTTGGGTGAATCAGTTAATCAATAAGCTCAGCTGTTTTGTGTTTTTCTTTTCCCAGAGGATGGACAATATCTAGCCTTGGATCTGGGAGGAACCAACTTCAGAGTTCTGCTGGTGAAGATTCATAGCGGTCTGCGTCGCTCTATACGACTCTACAATAAGATTTACACCATACCACTGGAGGTAATGCAAGGAACAGGAGAAGAGGTAGGACACATATAGATATATATTGTTATTTTGTTAATATAAAATATTTAGATAGACAGACGTGTACATGAGAGTGGGACTTTGTGGATTGGTGTAATTGTAATTTGGTGACAAAGCTAATTTGTATGTAACTACTGAACAACATGCCACTGAAAGTGCGGCGTTGACTCTACATCCCTGTGAGAAATGGAAGTCAAATTTATCTTCTTTAGGGGTGTCAAAAATAACCTGTACTGAGAGTGAAGTTAAATAGCTTTAGATGGACAACTAACAGTATATTTCAACATTTCATTAAAAAAGCGACACCTCTCTCTCTCTCGCTCTCTCTCTCTATCACTCTAGTTGTTTGATCATATAGTGCAATGTATTAGTGACTCCCTTGACTACATGGGGATGAAGAACGCTCGTCTTCCTCTGGGCTTCACCTTCTCTTTCCCCTGCAGCCATGTTGCCATCGACACGGTAAGCATGGACATCAGACTGTCTTTATTGTAATGTGGCTTATGGGATTCAGTTGTGTTTCCAGGAATACTCACTGTGACACAGAAAAGGAATAAAACAACATATGTATCTTACATGCAAAATTGTTTGAATGGTTATTTATAAAGTTGTATTAAGTTTGCTTCAGCACAATGCAAAAACCAATATGCAAAGCCCTGACAGCCTGCATTCATATTAGTTTGGCACCATAAAACTAAAGGTGTAGGAGAACACTAAATATGTTTGCATGGTCCAGTGCATTACAGAAGCCTCATGCATGACTGCAGCACCTGCCACACAGATAAGTATAATAAGGGAGCATGCAACATGGAGCTCATTTGAAAAACACAAATTTGACCAAATGTTCTAATATGAGTAATGGTGTTGCACAAACCATACAATTTGGCTATTTTTAATTTTAGTCATCTAGTCGTGCCATCACACACACTGCATTATATGCCAAAAGATTAAGACCTTGTTTGGAAGAAATGATTTCTAATACACAGTCAAGCTTTATAAAGGGAACAATATTTTCCTGCTCTTAGATATGATTGATTATCCAGATTTGGTCCATGAGTATGCAGTTATTTGTATCTCGATTTCTATAAAACCTTCGATACTGTTGTACATCCATTCATATTTGAAGTACACATGAAGAACATTGAGTGCGTTTACATGCACAATAATAACCCAGAAACTGGGAATAATCTGGTTATGGCAATAATTTGATTGACACGTTTACATGCACTCTAGTAATACAGTAACAGGGAAAACATGATTCAGTCATAGTTGGATTTCTCTCCTTAAAGAATAATTAAACCCTGTTAGTTACTGATTAAGGAAGTGACGTAACACTCAAACTTCCTGACTTTTTTTGTTTGGCTTTTGAACATGGTACTGCCCGCTGTACTAGAGTAAGGGTCTAAAGATTGGGCAAAAACCTCGCTATGTTAATTGGGTTTCTCATAATGCGATAATGGCCTTTATCTGATTAAGTAAATTGTACTATGCTGTTTACATGACCACTTAATCACCACTTAATAATCTGGGAATTGCCTTAGTCGGACTATGATCAGTTTATTAGTGTGCATGTAAACGCGCTCATTTTGGCTTTGGTAATAAGAACATCAATATTAATGTCTCCTTGTTTAAAATAACTTCTTGTCATAGAGGAATCAGACATGGATGTCCGATATCTCTTAATGATTATCAACCAGTTTGCAGACGATACCTGCCTTTTTCCTCAAAGATGAGAATCAGGTCCTAATTATTTTAGAGGCTGGAAAGTGTTTCTCAAATGATTCTGGTCTCACTGTAAGTAAGAACAAGAGTGAATTAATGTATGCACATAATTCTGATAAAATATCAATGCTCTTGAAATTTTATGCTTATTTGAGCCATATACATAAATCCAGGGTGATGGGGTCTAAACCCAAGATTTGGTTATTTCAGTAGTATTACTTTACTACTATTTTTAGTAGTATTACTTAATATTATATAATATAATATGTACCTGTCCAATGTGAAAACTAACCAAAAGCACTAAAAAATAACCATGGATGAATAGCAATTCTCAGGCAAGAGATTAATATTTGAAAAGAATATGTGAAAGAATTTGAATATAGCTTTTTATTTTTTATTTAGGCCTATATCTCCTTTTCTCGTTTTTTTCTTTTTTCATTGAATTCCACTGTACTTCGGTTCTTGTGTATAAACTGTAACTCACAAGAAGTGCTATGTTAAGATTTATATGTTTGTAATGACATGATATAATCGGAGGAGACAGACTGTCTCCTTTGAAGGATAGGTTTCAGTGTTAATTGAAATTAAAATAATGCTTGCATGTTTTGCAGGGCACATTGGTGAGCTGGACCAAAGGCTTCAAGGCCACAAACTGTGAAGGAAATGATGTTGTTGACATGTTGACAGATGCCATCATAAGACGCGATGTGAGTCAGAATAGAATAGAGTGTGTAGAATGTGCTATTTACTCTTGTATTTTGGAAAGACATTGACTTTTAGCACAGAAGAATCTTACATTTCACTGTCAAAGGCTGGTACCGGATGATACTGTACACTAAGAATAGGGACAGTGTCTGAGCTTGTAAGATACAGAGTGTTTTTCACCACCAACAACAATATGTTCAATATTGTACAATATGTTCTGGCAAGTCCTGGTAGTGTTCATTATTTTGGCATTTACCTACATGTTGTCATGTACTATATGTTTGTCCACATAACAGTATTAATGTACGATAATATGTATGTGCGCGTGAGGGTGTGTGTGGCAGCAGTAAATGACAGTGTGTGTGTGTGTGTGCGTGTGTGTGTGTGTGTGTGTGTGTGTATGTACATGCATGTTTGTTCCTACAGGAGTTTGACTTGGACGTAGTAGCGGTGGTCAATGACACAGTTGGGACCATGATGAGCTGTGCTTACGATGACCCACAGTGTGAAATTGGACTGATAGCGGGTATGTATTTGAGCTCTACGGTGTTATAGTGTGTGTGTGTGTGTGTGAGTGTGTGTGTGTGTTGTGGGGTTGGTGTGTGTGTTGGGGGTGCAGCTCCTCCTAAGAAAGGAATTCCTAATGTTATGTACACTGGATCTTGTCTATAAACACAATCCACTGGGTCAGGCTACTGTTCATTTCGCATCATGTGTCACATAAATATGAAGGGAGCTGGCTCTTCTTGCACATGCATTACATACAGTAATGTGGGCAATATTTTCTTTTGACTGTCCTTTTTATAGTAATTTTAGTGTTTTTTGTGTAAATGATATAAAAAATAAACCATGTCATTCTGTTCCACAGGGACAGGCAGTAATGTTTGTTATATGGAGGAACTGAGGAACATTGAGAAGTTTGAAATAAATGAAGAAAGAGTGAAGAGAGAAGAGAGGAGACACGAGGAAAAGGTAATTCCACAGAGTTCTATTATTATAGGTATTTAAGCTTTAAAAGAATATATAATTATGTTTGCATTAATATAGACGTGTCAATATCAAAATATCACAAGGATAGTTTATTGGTGGCCTATAGAAACACTGCATCTCCAATGTGTCCTTTTTTTTTTTTTTACGGTACAGCTGAAATTGTCTCTCACAGACATTTCATGACTCTGGCATCAAGCCACATTATCTCTGTAAAATGTCAAAGATACACAAGCATCTAGACATTCCTCAGTAAATGTCTTTGTGGTGATACACAATGATTTTGGACAATAAACTATAGCTCATTGTTTTCTGCCCCCAGGAGGATGATGGGATGGAGGGAGAGGAGATGAAGAGGAGAGAGACACAGAAGATGTGTATAAACACAGAGTGGGGGGGTCTGGGTGAGGATGGCTGTCTGGATGACATCATCACACGCTACGACACTGAGGTGGACCGAGAGTCACTGAACCATGGGAAACAAAGGTTAGAAACCACTAGCTGAGTGTGTATCAATATGTGTGTGTGTGTGTGTGTGTGCGAGCGTCGGGATTTCAGATTGGCAATAACTGTGTTCGGTTACCCGTGTCTCTTTGCATAATGTGTGTGCATATTCTCATACATGTTTATATGTGTGCTTGTGTTAATCTTGTGTTTGTGTGCTCCCATACTTGGTATGTTTGTACATGTCTAACAACTTGTGTGTGTCTGTGTGTGTGTGTGTGTGTGTGTGTGTGTGTGTGTAGGTTTGAAAAGCTGATCAGTGGGCTGTATTTAGGAGAAGTTGTCCGTCAGGTCCTGTTAGATTTAACCAGAAGAGGTTTGCTGTTCAGAGGACACGTCACCGAAGCTTTAAATACACCTGGAATATTCCACACCAAATACCTATCGCACATAGAGAGGTAGGAGAGTGTTTGTGTGTGTGTATGTGTGTGTGTGTGTGTGTGTGTGTGTGTGTGTGTGTTTGTGTGTATGCGTGTGTATGTCTCTTTAAGCTAAATTCCTATCACGCATTGAGAGGAAAGTCTAAATGTGGGCTGTGTACCCACAGAGTAAAAGCCTGGTCCAGTATTCATTAATGCATCTTGAATGGAAAGTAAATGGACCAATATCAATCTTCAGCACAAGTAACTATTAAATATTTGTACTTACTTGCACTTGTACTTACTTACTTTACTGTAGCATGCCTTTCTAACCAGCTCTATCAGTTAAAATCTGAATGTATTGTTTATATGGTGTGATTCTCTGCAGGCAACTGGACAGATAAAGTCCAAAGTACTTTAGACAACATTTGTCACATGTCTGAGAAAACAGTTGCTCCATTGTTTCTGTAGCCACTGTGCAGTTACCTATCACTCAAAATGATATTGCCAAAAAATCAATATGACATTTTTTTTGGGTGAATACTGTGGTTGTGGCATGAATTCAGATTATGTTTAATTGTAATGCTCAGGATTTACTCGTCATATAAAAATCAATACAATAATTGATTTCTCTTATGTGTAGCTTGATTTGTAGGCTAGGGATCCTGTATAACATCAGAATATGTAGTTTAGGAGTAATCCATCTGTGTCTGCTAAGGTTAGAGGTAGTTATCACCCCCAGCTCTCTGTATGTCTGTGTATGTAGTGTAGCTGTGTATTAATATATTTAACTGTGCTGTCTCCCCCTAGTGACCGCCTGGCTCTACTGCAGGTCAGATCCATTCTCCAGCAGCTGGGGCTGGACAGCACCTGTGATGACAGCCTCATTGTCAAAGAGGTACAAGATGCTTGGATGAGGAATTCTGACAGGATGTTTTTTGGAACTGCACTGACAATGCATAGACTTTTTACCCGCATTGTGACCAGTGTGTTGTTAAATTAAATTTCAATTTTAAAGTTAGAATGCACAATAGGTCTGTTGTTTTCAGTTCCTCGGGACCCAGATCCCTGCTGGTTTTCATTCTAGCCATCTAATCAAGGACTGATTTACACCTGGGACACCAGGTGAATGCAGTTAAAGGGTAACTTAGGTATTTTTCAACCTGGACCCTATTTTCCCATCTTTTTGTGTCTAAGTGACTAAAGGGGACAACAATTTTTGAAGAAGGTCCAGTATTGAGCGAGATCGCTTCAGCCAGCAGCCGCGAAACGGTCTGCAATGTAATCCGATGGGGCAATTGTGAACCGTCAATGTACGTCCACTAAAAGTGCTTGTTTTTGCCACTGACAGGCTCAGATTGTTATTATAAGTGTCTGACAACATTATGGAAAGGACCCTACAGAGAAATGAAACGTTTTTCTTTACCTTTCGCTTGATCCGGTCTGTGTGTAACCAAGTCTCACTCAAGTCTCGCAAGAGTTGAGTTGTTGCAGGAAGTCAACTGTGGAAACGTGAGTGAGAGTTGGAGAGAGGAGTGCCGGGAGGAGTTGTCAGACACTTATAATTTGAATACACCATAACAGAGTTTTGAAAAATCTCCACCCTGGAAGGCGTTTTCAGTGACCTAAAACGCTGTTTTCGTGTGGGTAGGAGGCCAAAACGCAGAGAAAATACCACGTTTTCAAAAATATCCGTATACGTGTGGACAGGGCCTCAGCCCTGTCCACACGCCCTAATGCAGCCGTAATTGCATGTGTGCTGCAATTACGTGCCGTTTCCTGGGTACGGAAAGTAATATGTAATAAGTAATATGGAACACTGGAACCTGCCTATGTTATGTGTGCCTGGGCCAGCTTGGCCGAGTGGCTTACCTACCTAGTGGCCTATCTATCTATGTGAGCCTGGGCCAGCTGACCGAATAGCTTATTTATCTGGTAACTAGGGCTGAACAATTAATCAAAATTTTATCGAAATCGCAATATGGCCTACAGCAATTTTCAAATCGCAGGAGGCACAATATTTGTTAAAGGCGAAATGTGTCAAAATACCATTTTAAATTAAATATTGTCGTGCTGCAGAGATGTCCTGGCCTACACATCATATTCTACAGACAAACATCTTTGTTTGGTACAGATCCCCATAATCATTTTAATACGTTTTTCAATGAAAATGAGAATAATGATGTAAAAATTATCATTCCCTCTAATATTGCAAATCATATCGCAATTGCAATATCAGTCAAAATAATCGCAATTAGATATTTTTTCAAAATTGTTCAGCCCTACTGGTATCCTAACTATAGCCTAAGCATGCGACCACGGCTAACCTGTGCTTTTCCTCTTTTAATAGATATAAATATCTATAATGCCAGCAGCAACAAATTAAGACACTCATCAACTTTTGAGCGATGCTTAATTTCAGTCAGGAACACTCTCGCCAAGTTAAAACCCCACTCTACAAATAGCCATACAGTTGTACCTGGCAGCACAGGCTCAGCTCTCCAGGGTGCTCCTCGTATGAATCCAAGTGGCATGCTAAAGATTTGGCACAGAGGACACAACCCCCCAAACCACTGGAAACAGACACCACCAAACAAGTGCAAGCCACAGAATGTACCTAGCTTTTGTGTAGCAACAGCATGTTGCAAGTTACCCTTCAATGCTTATACTGCCTTTCTCATTTGTGCTTTTCACTGAAGTGGCAGCCAACACCATGTCAGCATCTTCATGCCAAAATGCACACTCTGTTTTACAGAAATAACCTGAATTGAAAATTAAGCTCAGCCAACCATGCATTATGATGATTATGCATGATTCGTATTAGTAATAACTGCAATTCACTGCAAATAGATAAGCTTGCAAGAACAAATCTATTAAGCGTAATACTTACTACTACTAAATACTGTTGCATCCCCACTTTGTTATTTAGGCAGAGATGGGTGTATTTTTATAAAAAGATCTTGCCTAGTGCAGCCTTCAGTTAGATTTTTTTCCACAGGTGTGTGGAGCAGTATCACATCGTGCGGCTCAGCTAACTGGGGCGGGAATGGCAGCTGTGGTGGATAAAATCAGAGAGAATCGTGGACTGGACCATCTGAACATCACTGTAGGGGTGGAGGGAACGCTCTACCAACTACATCCACAGTGAGATATTATTATTATTATTTTTTGTAGTAGTAGGAGGAGGAGGAGAGTAGGAGTAGTATTAGTATTATTAATTTGTTTATTTATTTTCCCCATATTAATAAACTAAACAATTTATTGTTTTTTCTTCTTCTCTTACTGCTGCTGCTGCTGTTGTTGCTGCTGTAGTTTCTCCAGAGTCCTCCAGGAGACAGTCAGGTGTTTGGCTCCTCAGTGTCATGTGACTTTCGTCCTATCAGAGGAGGGCAGTGGGAAAGGTGCCGCCCTCATCACAGCTGTTGCCATACGGGAGCAAGAGGAGATGTACTACCCAGAACTGAAAAGTTGATGCTTAATTGATTTACCAAAATGATGTTTACTGTTATTGTTAAAGGATAAAAGGACAGGAGAGGAGAGGAATGAAAAGGTAGAATTGGAGAAGAAAGGAAGGAAGTGGTTTTAGAGGTCATTGAGTGTCTTTATGTCATCATTAAAATGAGACTTGCACATTGAACCTTCTCCAGAAAAATCTGAGGAATTTTTGAATTATTTTATTAATAAGGTGGACAACATCAGGACTCAAATATTTTCTGAGCCACGTGAACTCTCTATCTCTCCTGTAAATTCTGCAGAATTAACCCATTTTCAACCTATCACGCTATTGATTTTAGAGAAAACTATGTCCCAAATGAAATCCTCTTCTAAAAGAGATACTTGCAACCGTTAGTCCTTGTATTTTATCATTTATTAATAGTTCCTTGGCCACTGGCATTTTCCCCTCTTGTTTCACAATTCACAGTCCAGCCCTTACTGAAGAAACCTAATTTAGATCCCCTCCTTCTTAGCAATTACAGACCCATTTCCAAAGAGGTCTCCTCTCAATTGACAGCTTTTATGAATAACAATGATATCTTCGAGAATTATCAATCAGGTTTTAGAGAACCCCATTAAGGTCACAAATGACCTACTCCTTGCAGCAGATTGAGGTGACTTCTCTATTTTGGTCCTATTAGGTTTGAGTGCTGCCTTTGATACATGACCGCACCATTGTATTACATCGCCTTGAAACATGGGTTGGCCTAAAGCATTCTGTTCTCAGTTTACTCTCTCTTAATTTACTTGTGGTGTTCCTCAAGGGTCAATCCTTGGCCCTCAACGATTCTCAATATACTGTACATGCTCTGTTTGGTTCATGTTATTTGCAAACATGATGTTCTTTATCACTGTTATGCAGATGACACCCAGCTGTGTGTCCCACTAAAATCCACCAATTCTAGTAGTCTAGCTCACCTTAATGTCTGCCTTACAGATATCAAATGCTGGATGTCCCAAAATTTTCTAAAATTAAATGAGGATATATCTGAGATCATCCTATTTGATCCACCAAATTCCACTAGCCTGCTTTATGACAAATTCGGCAGCCTAGATAGATAATATTAAGCAGGCTGCTAGAAATCTATGGGTGTTTTTTGATGTTCAATGATCAAGTTAAGAAGGTTGTCCAGTCTTGTTTTTTCTAACTCAAAAAGATCTAAAAAATTAGGTCATTTTTATCTTTTGATGACAATTCACAGAGATAAAAATACATGTAAAAAATACAATACGTTGTACATTCTTTTATTTTCCATCACTTTGACTATTGTAATGCACTTTACTCTAGTATTAGTTAGGGCTCTCTAAACCGCCTCCAGTTGGTTCAAAATGCTGCTGCTAGACTTATTGGTGGTTCCAAGAGACATGGACATATCACTCCTGTTCTAGCCTCCCTGCATTGGCTCCCAGTTAGTTTCAGAATTGATTTTAAAATATTATTATTAACTTTCAACGCCCTACGTGGCTTGGCCCCTAAAGCGTGTAGTCATGATTTAATTTTACTGTTGACTTTATGCCCTCTTTTATATATTTTCCATACATTTTACTTTTTTACTCTTCTTTGTGTTTTTATTCGGTTTTACTGCTGTATGTTGTATTTGTTTTGTGAAGTACTTTGTAACACTGTTAAGAAACGTGCTATAGAAATAAAGTTTATTATTATTATTATTATTATTATTGTTGAGGTCAGACTAGGCTGAAATGGTGTTACACTATAAACACATCACGTCTATCATGTCTCTCTCTCTGTATTACTCCATGTTTTTGCACACTGGTGCATATGCAGCTTTGACATGATACTAAGCAAGCTTGGTTCATCCACAAAGCACATGACAACTGGTAAAACATTAGCATGCACTGTAGCCAAGAAAATAAATATTGCATATTCACAGGTGAAACTGCCACTAATTGCAGAATGTTAAGTAGGCCGAAGAGGATATTTGTTGTATTCCTTTAAGGAAACAAGCTCAGCTTATGTAGACTCTCTAGTGCTGCATTCCACTGGCCAGGGATTAGCTCCACAGTCCACTCATATTAGCAACACAACACACTGTAACAGTAACTCACTATAACAGGGCTGCTTCGGCTGTGGACCAGGAGCCAAAATGGGTTGCAGGCCTGTTTCTGATGGGTCTCCACAAGACAGGAGCACAAGAGTCTGGGTCCCAGGGCGAGGGGAAGGAGAGTTACTTTGACCTAAGCTAAAAGAGGCCAAAGTAGAGTGTGTGTGTGTGCGTGTGTGTGTGCGTGTGTGTGTGTGTGTGTGTGTGTGTGTGTGTGTGTTAGTAGGATAGGGGTCTAGGTCACCCAAGAAAATGTGTGTGAAACTAGAGAGGGGACACAATTGGGCCATGACTGAAAAGGGGGAAGGGAGAGAAGGTAAGACAGAAAGGGAGGAGGAAATGGAGGGGAGAAAGGGGTTTGGCTTGTTCGTTAATCATTGAGTCAAAGCAGGGCTTGGTCAATGCTGAACTGTAGACTCAGTCAGTCGGTTAGTGAGAGGAAAACGAGACTGACAACCAGTGAGAGGGGAAACAGACAGAAAATAAGACTCTTGGATTTACCTTGACAACTTCATAACAACACATTTTCATCCAGATTTTACGTGTGTGCGTGTGTGTGTGTGTGTGTGTATCTGAATGGTGTACTGACACAGGGACTGAAAGAACTTGCATGGTGGTGTGTCTCATGTCAAGATGTTGGCTGTTCATCTTCTTTCCTACTACTTCTCCAAACTCCAAGAGGACCCCACTAAAAAGGTAAGAGCTGTTCCAGTGTAAAACTGTCCCAGTTTACTTGACACACAGAATTTGAACTGAAGATTTTCTAGTAGCAGTAATGCTCAGCATTAGGGAAGCTTCTTTTAAAATGAAATCCCTTACAGTTTGGGGTAGTACAGTGAGATAGAGATGGCCGTAATGCTGTAATCAACTATGAAAGTGAGAGAAGTTTTCTAATTGAGGAAATATGTGATTAACTCCAGCTAATTAAGATGCACTACTAATACTTGAGTTTGGAAGGCTAAATTCAAAATGTAATCTGCTATTACTATTGTTTTCCTGCTAAAAGTAAAAGTTATTAATCCTGGAACACTCTGATGCTTTACCTCTTCTCTCATTTATTCTCTTGATAAATTTGGATGAACAATGTAATCCGCTTCACAAACAGATGAGCTGTGAATTTGTTTGTCACATGCAATATCTTCATCTTCATTCCTATTTGATTTGTTTTTGGTTCATCTTGGGTGAATGTTGTGTGTTATCATTGAGATCTAGCATTATAAAATGATTGGCCTAAGTTGAGTGCTGCAGCAATTAACTGAAGACTTTGAACAAGCATATCTCTTGCCTTGAACTCATGAATTACATATAAGTATAAAGGTTTAATGGCATTACCTTTATACTTATATGGAATTCATGAGCAACAAGTTCCTCATAGTCTCATAAGCTTCTCCTAAAAGATTTGCCAGACATTAATAATTTTGTCGCTTTCATGATGGAAATTGTAATTGTTCTCACTCATTGGTCCAAATCAGCTGCTACATCATTCACAGAGAAATTACTGCAGGCTTTGTCTTATAAGATAGAAAATGGGTGCAACATAAATTGTCACATTCAGCTAACAGTCCTTTTGTGCATTTCATTTACATTATACCTTTACATTTTAGGCATTTAGCTAACACTCCTCAGTGCAACAGTAGAATAAGCTTTATCACCATCTATCATTACAAGCAGCCAATAGTTTAGGTGTGCAGGGGTCAAGGCTATAGTGACAAAATTCCTGTGACCACAGAATGATCATGTAAGGGAGAAATACAGGGAAAATAAATAATAAAATAATTGCTAAAAAAAAAAGAGATAGAAGTGATTGTTAGAGCAATCAGATGGAAGGAGAGGAGATGGGACATGATTCAGTGGGGAGAGGGTTTCATCCAGGTTACATCCCACTGTGTGTTAGATAGTCAGATTTAGGTTTAATCAGGGCAAATCTCAGAGATAAGCCAGTAAGCCAGTGGTGTGATATGATGGTGACAGTACTGTAATCAATATTTATTGTGTCACTGTGTTACTGACATTCTTTGCTGAGAAATGATTAACGCGTTTCCTTGGCAATGCCATTACTCTTTTCTTAGTGCCGGCGGGATTGACACACATACTCACAGGGATACACATCGACACTCACACACACATGCACACACACCCACATACACACAAATATACAGTGACACCAGCCAGGCACATGGCCAGAAGGACCTTGCCCCCTGAATGTGTCACCACAGTGACAGTTTGGCTACAGTTGGAGTATAGTGGGTGCTGAGAGAGAGAGAGGGAGGAAGAGTGAGAGACATGCATGGGTCAGGGTTTTTTGACACATACTGTACCTCCTATTCATTTCTGATGGGGATTCCCGATTTTCCTGCTCTTATTTCCTATGTATTTAATTCTGATCACATTCCTGATAAATTCTTGGTTCCCATCTCTCTCCTTCTAAAATCAATAGTTAAAGTCCCATGTGGCTTACACATTCTTTTTTTTTTATTTGACTTGATTTCCCAAGTCTTCAAGAGCATAATGTGAATATACCCAAAATATGGAAGGTCAAATAAACATGAGGGATGAATGTGCATTTGACCCTGTCCAGACGTCTTTGTTCTGCTGCTCTTGTTTGTTTTGTTTTGCCTGGAGGATGGAGAACAAAGAACAGAAGTTTCCTAAGGACAGCTCTTTCTCAAACTGTTGGATGGGACCCTGAAATTGGGTCACGGAACAGCTTCGAATGGGTTTAGATTTGCAATGTTTTTTAATGAGCCTGGGTCCCAGGGTGAGATAGCCTGCTAAGTCTCTTATGTGGGTTCTGACCTGAAGAAGATTAAGAACCCCAAGTAGCTATAGTGTATATAATGGGGTGTGGTGGGAAGACTGGCTGCACACAGTAGTGGAGGAAACTGAACTGAAGTTTTTGAAGTGCAGAAAAAAAAATGCTTTGGACCTAAAGGAAGGAAGGACCGGTCCTTTGAAACCTGCTGACAAGAGACTTGAGGAGAGCAGACGAGGAGAGGGGAGATGGGAGATATTTTAACCCCCCCCCCACTTGCTTCTCTTGTTTGCTCTGTCTTCCCCTTCTTCTTTTTTTAGGTGGACAGGTTTCTGTACTCCATGCGTCTCCATGACGACCAGCTAAGGGACATCTCAGGTCGTTTCCTAGGTGAAATGAAGAAGGGGCTCTCAGTGGAAAGCAACGCCGCAGCAACGCTTAAGATGCTGCCAACACATGTCCGCTCCACACCTGATGGATCAGGTAACTTTATGGGTTTTACATTTTTTTCAAGCTGTTGTGTAGGTCAATGAAGATGTGCAATATTTTGGTCAACTGCTAACTTATTACTACACAGGGGTTTTTTTTTTTACTTTAGTGGGCTAAAAGGCTATGGCAAGAGATTGAGAGATTGTGACTGTAACTAAATATTCATATGTACCCCCCCCCCCCCCCCCCTCTTCCCCCCCCCTTCCAGAGAAAGGAGAGTTCCTGGCTTTGGATCTGGGAGGCTCCAGGTTTAAGGTGCTCCAAGTTAAAGTGAGAGAGGAGGCAGGGAGGAGGAGGAGGGGAGTGGAGATGGAGGAGAAGACCTACCCCATACCTAAGGAGCTACTCATTGGGAGAGGAGCAGAGGTGAGGAGGAGAGGGGGAGAGACAGGACACAGGGAGAGCGATGAGGAGGAGAAAGACAGAAAGGTGGAGGGGCAGGGGAAGAGGAAGGAGAAGGGGAGATAGAAGGAGAGAAGCTACCTGATAGCAAGGTGAGAGCAGAGGTGAGGGGTTTTAGAAGAGGAAAGAAGACTGTTGGGAAGAGGACAGAGAGAAGAGGACAAGCTACACAGCAGTAGGGGAGCAGGGGTGAGTAGTAGGAGAGAAAAGGAAGAGAGGGAGGAAGAGGAGGAAGAAAGAGGAGAGGCAAGAGGAAAGAGATGGCCAGAGGTTATCAACCATCTCCACCCTGTTCCCTCTCCTGTTTGATTTACTGACTATCTGTGTCTTCATCCTCTTCTCTCTCTGCCTATCTGACTCTGTCTGTAGTTATTTGACCACGTGTCAGAGTGTCTGAAGGACTTCCTCCATCAGAAGAACATCAGTCTGGAGGAGAAACATCCTCTGGGCTTCACCTTCTCTTTCCCCTGTCAACAGACCGCCCTGGACCAGGTAATGATACTCTATATAGTGTCTGTCTGTCTGTCTGTGTTTCTGTCTAGTGTTGTGTTCATGGTCTAGGTCATAAATGGCCTCCAGGCACAGATATCATTCTGGCCCTTAGACATTGTGCAGATATACAGTTTTGTTTTGTTCTAGATGTGGTATGTCTTATTACTGTATATTTTCTGATATCCTCTCTGCTCCAGTCTCAGGGGAACAGAAGTGGTTCTATCTTTTTAGATATATAACCTGAAAAAACCCTAACCTGTTTTATCTTCTTTCCTGTCTGTAGGGACTATTGGTAAATTGGAGCAAAAACTACCGGGCTCGTGGCCTCCAGGGGAAAGATGTGGTCCAGGCCCTCAGACAGGCTATCAACAGGACTGGGGTAAGACGTCAATACAATACTATTAACTACATTACCCATAATCTACTGCTCATATATCAGACAGGCCATCAACAGCACTGAAACGTTTAACAAGAAGCTTATTTTAGTAATTTAGCTGATGCTCTAGTCCAGCAAAACATTCAATTAGTTTGATGACTACACTACCCATCAGGCACTGCTCCTATGTGACATTATCCAATCAGATGCTGCTCATAGCAGATTGAAACCACAGATAGGACATTTTATATTTACATTTCAGTAATTTAGCTGACGGTCTTAACCAGTAGAATCTCTCAATATTCATTGACATTCATTATTCACATTCTTTCCTGGAATGAGGTTGCTTTCACTTGTGCAATTTTGCATCCCCAAATGTAATAAAAAGGAAAACTCCACCCTATACCACTGTTAAAAAACAGCTATTGGCAATGTACCTTGCATTCCCAGGCCCATTTTGTTGTTTGATAGTATTTTTCGTATTCCTGCTGATAACTGGCCAAGTGTACGCGATGTCATGTAGAGATATTTCCAGCAAAGCTACAATGGAGTTTGATAGCAGAATTTTCAGTGATCTTAAACATTTGCAGAATCAAAAAGTAAGAGCTTCTTTCTAGACTCACCATTTTGCACCGACGTTCAAAAATCATACAGGGAGAATTCTATTGTAGAAGAGGCAGAGATACCAATTTCTCCACTGACAGTAGCATCAATCGTTCATAATCCAATACAGCCACTAGACATGTTGTGTTGTGAGTCAGGAGTGTGACTGTTTTTTCGAGTGGAAAAAGTATTGCTTTGCTATAACCCACTTATAACCTGTAGCTGAATGCAACAAGTTCATGCCTGTTGTCTGCGGGTTGTGGAAAGGCATTCTGGGAAATGTAGAATATCTCTGTAGAAGTAGATGGGGCAGGTTGAGAGAAAGTGGGTACACCAAAAAACATCACAAAATAACTCTTGGAATGCACTTAACATCATAAATTCACAATATGTAACAGTGTTAGAGTATCTGAGGGAGGATTTTTCCTTTGATGTTTATTAGGAGGGATGGCCACAGATAGGAGCTTTAACATCAAGTAAAAAGGAGAGATTGAGAAGTGCAAAGGATATCATCCCATCAGCTACTGCCCTTACTGACTACCTTACCCAAAAACCATCACTCAGAGCTGACTGCACTACCAATGACACACTTCATATATCGTGAATGTTACATTAGCCAAAAGACTTGGTTTATTACTCTCTCTGTAACTCTCTCTCTCCAGGGTATGGATGTAGAGGTGTTAGCCCTGGTAAATGACACCGTAGGAACCATGATGACCTGTGGTTTTGACGACCAGCGTTGTGAAGTAGGACTCATCATCGGTTAGTAGATGCATATCATACCATCAGGTTCATATCATATCATATCATATCATATCAATCATATCATTCACTAGAGTCCCCTGTGCACGGAAGTGCTGTTTTAAAAAATCCTTTATCCCCACTGCCATTGCGCAGCTCAACAGCTAGAAGGAACCTACAGACCTACTGAGCTGAGCTAGCATACAGCACTTTATATTTAGTATTTAAGTTTTAACTGCCACTGGTCAACTTTTTAACTGCATGAGATTACTACATGTACTGTATTGTCTTTTTATGTGCACTTATGTTCCTATATGCACTGTATTGTATTTCTAAGTGAGCTATGCACCAGCGAAAGACAAATTTCCATTATTGCCTGCACTAATGGACAATAAAGTTTTCTTGAATCTTGAATCTTGAATCTGTAGTTGTTTATAGCAGTTTTGACGACCAGCATTGTAAAGCTGCTGTGGGCAGCAGGGTGGCCCGGGTTCAGCCCCTGTGACAGAAAGCTTTCTGCTGAAGTGTCCTTTAGCAAGACAGTAGCTGAACCAATGTTTTGACATGTGGAGGGGAGCAAGTGAAAAGATTAATTTCTTCTTTGGGGGATCAATAGAGTTATCACAAAGAGAGTGTCATATCTTTAACTGTAACCCTCCCCTCCTTCTGTGAAGTAGGCATCGTCATCAGTATTAGATATATGTCTATCTTTATTTCAGCTATATCTACTGTATCTTCCATGTTTACTCTCTCTCTCAATTTTTAATCTTGAACCCATCTCTTCCTATGAAGTGGGATAACATTGGTTAGACTAGTCTCTCACTCAGAGTGCAGGCACTTTTATAAAGTGAGGTCATTTTGGCCGATCCTCACTTCTACAAGAGATTAGTTAGGGGTTAGGATTTGGGTCTAGGGTTAACATTAGAATTAGGATTACGTTTAAATTGGGTCTAGGTGGCATCCCAGGGCTACCAAGCTGTTTAGAGCACAGAGGCATGGTCACACAACTCCTCAGAGAAGCCAAGGAGAACAGGTGAGATGTAATGGTGTTGTGGTTAGACCTTGCTAATGCTTACGGCTCGATGCCCCACAAGCTGGTTCTGGAGACACTGGTGAGGCGTCATGTTCCAATCAAAGTGAGAGACCTCATCCTGGATTATTACAATGATTTTCAGATGGAGAGTCTCAGTAGGGTCGGTTACATCAGAGTGGCACAGACTTGAGGTGGGAATCATCACCGGCTACACCATCTCAGTGATTCTGTTCACTTTGGCAATGAACATGTTGGTGAAATCAGAGTGCAGAAGCCCCACGTCCAAGTCCAGGATCCCCCAACCACCTATCTGTGCCTTCATGGATGACTTGACAGTCACCACTGATTCAGTACCTGGCGGCAGATCGATCCTGCATGGGCGTGAGAGGCTGATAGGGTGGGCCAGGATGTCATTCAAGCCAGCAAAATCAAGGTCCCTGAGGAGGAGGGTCATGGACAATTTCCATTTCACCATCTCAGGCACGCCAATACCTCTAATCTCGGAGAAACGCCTAGGGAAGATTTTTGACAGCAGCTTGAGAGATGCAGCATCGCCCCAGACCACCTGCCAGGAGCTAAAGGGCTGGTTGAGAGATGTTGACAAGTCAGGCCTCCTGAGAAAATTCAAGGCGTGGATTTACCAACATGGGATGCTGCCTAGGATCCTATGGCCTCTGCTCCACTACAAGGTTCCTATTTCCACCGTTGTGATCCTAGAGAAGAAGGTCAGCAACTGACAGAGGAGATGGCTGGGCCTGCCAAGGAGCTTGAACAACATCGCCCTCTATGGAAACACCGCCAAACTCCCCCAAAGTCCATTGAGGAGTTCAAGGGAGGTGCTGCAATGTAGAGAGTTGAGTGAACCTAAAGTCTCCAAGGCAGGGATTGTGGTGAGGATGGGCAGGAAGTGGAGAGCAAAGGATGCAGTGGAGCAAGCAGAGTCACGGCTATGCCTTGGAGTCCTGGTGGGGGCGGTTACCAGAGGAAGGGCTGGACTGGGAACTTTCATAACCCCTCTGTATGACAGGTCAGAGAAAAGGATGGCAGAAAATGGTCCAGAATGAGTTGAAAGCAGCTACTGAGGACAAGGGCAATCCAGCAGTGTAGATGAGGCAACAAGGAGCCTGGACAAGATGGGAGCAGGCAGTGGAGAGAAAAGTCACATGGACTGACCTATGGCGGGCAGAACCAGGCAATCTATGGTTCAGGCAATCTATGATGTACTCCGCAGTCCTTCCAACCTGCACTACTCGGACTTGGTGGATACTCCGTTGTGCCCGCTATGCCCAAGAAGCTCAGCGCCTGGGTCGCCTGGGCAAGGGTGTCTGATGTTGAAAGACCCGAAACACCTGATGACCCCAGGGTATTTATGTCACTGATGATGTGCCCTAGTCAAGCATTGAAAGATGTATCATTTCAACAGGTTAGAGTAAGGTTAAGGTTAGGATAAGGACTTGGGTGTAGGATTAGGATTAAAGTTAGTTTAGGGTAAGGGTTAAGGTATGGCATATTGTGGTGGTATTAAGTGGTATTAAGGTTGGGGTTCAGGTAGTCAAATGTACTGTAGTCAATGCAAGGTTCTCATAAAGATAGAAGTACAAGGATGTGTCTTTGTGTGTGTGTTTAGGTACAGGTACCAATGCGTGCTACATGGAGGAGCTGCGGCACATCGATCTGGTGGAGGGAGACGAGGGCCGGATGTGTGTGAACACTGAGTGGGGAGCCTTCGGAGATGACGGGGCACTGAATGATTACATCACTGAGTTTGACAAGGAGATCGACGCAGCCTCCACCAACCCTGGGAAACAACTGTAGGGAAAGAGGCACTTTATTTCACGTGATATAGCATGGCATAGCATAACTAACATAACATACAGCATCCTAAGATGACACGTGGTACAACACAACACAAAATATAACACAACTTAATACAACACAACAATTTAACAAGTATAATACAATATGACCCCTTTACCTCTCTGTTTCTCTTTCTCTCTATCAGCTTTGAGAAGCTGGTCAGTGGGTTGTATCTGGGTGAGTTGGTGAGGCTGGTTGTATTAAAGATGGCGAAACTAGGACTGCTGTTTGATGGAAATGTTTCTGATGCTTTGAGGACTAAAGGGAAAATAAACACAGCGCATGTAGCAGCTATGGAACAGTAAGCTATCTGTCTGTCTGTCTGTCTGTCTGTTTCTCACTCTCTTTCTCTCCATTTCTATCAGAACAGTACAATTACATTATACCTGTCCATCTCACTGTTAGGTACAAAGATGGTCTGAGGAACACCAGAGACATTCTTCTGGACCTCGATTTGACCCCATCACCTGACGACTGCATTGCTGTTCAACATGTCTGCATCGTGGTCTCCTTCAGGTCCTCAAACCTGGTGGCTGCAGGGCTGGCTGCCGTCTTGAGTCGAGTCAGACAAAACAGGAAATTGAAGACGTTAAGGATCACTGTGGGGGTTGATGGAACTGTGTACAGGACACACCCACAGTAGGTTTTATGGAAATATTCACCACACAAAGAGATCAGTTCTATCAATGTTGTTGCAATTCCTACTGGTTGCCAATAGAGGTCAATAAAAGTGAAAGACTACTTGATGCTCCTTCAATTCCAGGTATGCTAAACGTCTCCATAAGGTGGTGCGTCGGTTGGTTCCTGATTGTCATGTCCGATTCGTCCTGTCAGAGAGTGGCAGCAGCAAAGGGGCAGCCATGGTAACAGCAGTTGCCCAGCGACTGGTATCACAGAGACGACAGGTCAGATGGCTGTGTGTGTGTGTGTGTGTGTGTGTGTGTGTGTGTGTGTGTGTGTGCGCGTGCGCCTACTCCCAGGTGTGCACATAACTTTGATTTTTGTTAATACTAACTTATCTGACTTAAAATTTTACTTTGCGTACTTGTATTCCAGGTGGATGAGACGTTGTTGTCCTTCAGACTGAGCCAAGAGCAGCTCAGACTGGTCAAGGCCAGGATGAGGGCGGGGCTAGAGGCGGGGCTAAAGAGTAATGGCCCTACCCCAATAAAGATGCTGCCGTCTTATGTGTACCGTACCCCTGACGGCACAGGTCAGAGCAGCACCAGCGTGTGTGTGTGTGTGAAAATGTAGTATTTTCTCTGCATTTTGGACTCCTGTCCACACAAAAACAGCATTTTAGGTCACTGGAAACGGAGCTTTTGGAAAACGCCTTCCAGGGTGGAGGTTTTTCAAAACTCCGTTTTCCATGTATTTGTGTGGACCAGTGAAACAGGTGTTTGAAAATGCTGACATCATGACCTCAACTTGCACATGGCAATTGTTGTTTGATATGTATTGAGCATGCATCAGGAACCTACGAGCAATGGCGGAGTTTGTTTACGTGTGGTCAGTACTGTTGTACATGCTGTTCACCATGTCTCCATTAAAAGTTCAAAAGTCTCTCCAACTTTAGGAATCGCGAGTATTATGTGTATTCGATCCTTGTCTTGCCGAATACGCATGCTCCTAATGTTCTTCTGTGGTGTTTGACATAAAGTTTTATGACACATTATCACCACCTGTGAACGTTTTAAATTGTTTTTGCATTGTCGTGTGGATGGAGAGATTTTCGAAAACACAGTTGGTGTGGACAGGAATTTTTGAAAAAATGGAGGGGAAAATTGCATTTTCAGAAATATCCATATACGTGTGGACAGGGCCTCAGTTAATCAATAACTTATATCTTTTCTCAGAGCATGGAAAATATCTAGCCTTGGATCTGGGAGGAACCAATTTCAGAGTTCTGCTGGTGAAGATTCGTAGTGGTCTGAGTCGCTCTGTGCGACTCTACAATAAGATTTACACCATACCACTGGAGATAATGCAAGGAACAGGAGAAGAGGTAGGACACATATAAATATATCATTAATGTTAATGTTAATATTAAATATTTAGATAGACAGACACATGTACATGAGAGTGGGACTTTTTGGTGGAAAGCTAATTTGTATAACTACTGAACAACATGCCACTAAAAGTGCAGCGTTGTCTCACTCTACATCCCTGTGAGAAATGGAAGTCAAATTTATCTTCTTTAGGGGTGTCAAAAATAACCTGTACTGAGAGTGAAGTTAAATACTTTTAGATGGACAACAGACATTGTACATTTCATTAAAAAAAGTGACACCTCTCTCTCTCTCTCTAGTTGTTTGATCATATAGTGCAATGTATTAGTGACTTCCTTGACTACATGGGGATGAAGAACGCTCGTCTTCCTCTGGGCTTCACCTTCTCTTTCCCCTGCAAGCAGGCTGCCATCGACACGGTAAGCATGGACACATATGACAGTTTAGTGTATTCTTAACACCTACAACCAAATAGTTTATTTGTGTTTGATATGTTATGACATGTCTTTATAACAGGTTATGTCACCTCGGTTAATGTCAAGTTGTCATTGAAAGTGACGTTATCAACTGAATGACACTTAATGACAACAGTCATAAACATTTATAAACATCAATTTATGTTCATGTCAGATGTCATGTCATGGTTATGACAGTGCTATGACAGCCTTATGCACACCCCTTCAAGTACAGTGTTACCAGTTTTTGAAACCCAATGAGGTCAAAGCAGTTCATATGAAGGCGCTACATAGATTTTATCCATGCAACAAATTTTTATGGAAATTTAAAGCAGATATCTCCCCAAATTGCTCATTCTGTGATATCGAAGAAGAAACAATTTCGCATTTATTTTATTAAAATAGCGCCTGTACATACAAGGCCACAGACTGTCTCCTTGAAGGATAGGTGTTTAATGTTAATTGAAATGAAACGAATGCTTGTATGTTTTGCAGGGCACATTGGTGAGCTGGACCAAAGGCTTTAAGGCCACAAACTGTGAAGGAAATGATGTTGTTGACATGCTGAGAGACGCCATCAAGAGACGCAATGTGAGTCAGAGTAGAATAGAATAGTTACAGAATGCTACTATCGTATTGTGGAAATACTTTGACTTTTAGCACAGGACAATCTTACATTTCACTGTCAATACTCTCAGGTGAAGGTGAAGTGAAAAGCTGGTACCAGATAATACTGTACACTTGTGTGATAAGAATGGGGACAGTGTCTGAGTTTGTACGATGAGCAAAACAATGTTTTTCACCACCAACAACAATATTATACAAGTTCAATATTATACAACATGTTCTGGCAAGTCCTGGTAGCCCAACACCTTGTGTTTGTGTCTCCATTATTGTGGCATTTACCTGCATGTTGCCATGTACTGTATGTTTGTCCACATAACAGTAGTAATGTACGATAATATGAATGTGTGCCTGAGGTGTGTATGTTTGATGTGGACATAGCAGCAGTAAATGACACAGTGTGTGTGTGTGTGTGTGTGTGTGTGTGTGTGTGTGTGTGTGTGTGCGTGTGTGTGTGCGTGTGTGTGTGTGTGTGTGCGTTCCTACAGGAGTTTGACTTGGACATAGTAGCGATAGTCAATGACACAGTTGGGACCATGATGAGCTGTGCTTATGAAGACCCACAGTGTGAAATTGGATTGATAGCTGGTATGTATTTGAGCTCTACATTGTTAGTATGTGTGTGTGTGTGTGTGCGTGTGCGGGTGGGTAGGTGGGTGTGGGGGATGTGCAGCTCCTCATAAGAAAGTTATTCCTAATGTTACATATGCTGGATCTTATAAACACAATCCACTGACTCAGGCTATTGTTTGTTTCACATCATGTGTCACATAAATGTAAAAATATTAAATATAATTTGTTTTGTTTTATTGTAATGTTTTATTGTAATGTCATTTTGTTCCACAGGAACAGGCAGTAATGTTTGTTATATGGAGGAACTGAGCAACATTGAGAAGGTTGAAATGAAGGAAGGAGGAGTGGAGAGAGAAGAGAGGAGACAGGAGGAAAAGGTAATTCCACAGAAGAATCTAACACACAGTTCTATTATTATAGGTATTTAAGCTTTAAAATAATATTTTTTTTCAATTTTGGTATAGTGCAGCTTAAATTGTCTCTCACATACAGTACAAACAACATTTCATGACTCTATTGATAAAACAATTTCAAAGATACATGAGTGTCTATAGAAAAACCAACCCGCTTTTCTCAGTTCCTCAGTAAATGTCTTTGTGGTGATACACAATGATTTTGGACAATAAACTATAGCTCATTGTTTTCTGCCCCCAGGAGGATGATGGGATGGAGGGAGAGGAGATGAAGAGGAGAGAGACACAGAAGATGTGTATAAACACAGAGTGGGGGGGTCTGGGTGAGGATGGCTGTCTGGATGACATCATCACACGCTACGACACTGAGGTGGACCGAGAGTCACTCAACCATGGGAAACAAAGGTTAGAAAACACTAGCTGAGTGTGTGTGGACCTCTTGGTGTCCCCTACTTGGTCAACATAATACACCATTTTTCACACACCATTTTTGAGTTTTGATGTGTGTGTGTGTGTATGTGTGTGTGTGTGTGTGTGTGTGTGTGTGTGTGTGTGTGTGTACCTCAGGATTTCAAAATTTAAAAAAGTTGTGTTTGGTTACTGATGTCTTCTATATTCTCATACATGTATGTGCATACATGTGTGTGTGTGTGTGTGTGCGTGTGTGTGTGTGTGTGTGTGTGTGTAGGTTTGAAAAGCTGACCAGTGGGCTGTATTTAGGAGAAGTTGTCCGTCAGGTCCTGTTAGATTTAACCAGAAGAGGTTTGCTGTTCAGAGGACACGTCACCGAAGCTTTAAAAACACCTGGAATATTCCACACCAAATACCTATCGCACATAGAGAGGTAGGAGAGAGGGTGCGTCTTGGGTCATTGTTTGTGTTTGTGTGTGCGCGCACATATGTCTGTCTCTTTAAAGGAACAATCAATAATACGTACTCTTTAGTAACATGTAATGGCAGCCATAGAAACTACAACATCTACAAACATGTGTCCTCCTCCACAAGTCTCAGCCAAAGCCCCCAGATCCACCTCAACCTCTCTCACCCCTCCCGTCCCCGTGAGCAACGGTGGCCTGAAACTGACAGAAAATACAAACTGCCATTTTCACACACAGCCAAGTAGCTAAGTGAAGAGGTAACATCCCATTGCAAACTGTTATAAATGTTTAGAACATCCCACAGAGTTACTGAAATATTATACAGCAAGTCAGTAAAAGAATCAATATCTAGCAATGCTGTGCTATCAGCTAACCCAGAGGTCTAGCAGCTCAAGCTGTAGCTAATGCTAACCAACTTTACCCAGTACCCTCTAGCTGCTTACTAGCATCAGGTTATGTGTGAGCATATTGCTTGACAGATATTTATTTATGCACAGCGAAGCTGTGGCGAGCTAACGTTTGCTATGTTGCATCAACAAGAAACGTTAGCTCGCTAGCTTGTGTGGCTAACATTAGCGTCATAGGTTGCTTACCTAAATATAAGACCAACTCCACATCGGTCTTGAAGTTTTTCAGAATCCTAAGCTACCTCCGCCTTTGAAATGCTGCAGCAGTGTTCGCTCTGGTTTTGGAGCAGGCTTTGTCATTGGCCTTTTTGGCTTCAGAACAAGGGTTTTTAGGCTTCTTTGCAGAGGTGTTTTGCAAAGCTGATGGTTTCGTTGCTATACGTCCCTCCATGGTTGCGCAAATGAAACTGAAAGAAGTTCCGAATGCAAGGGGGGTAGTTCTGGGGGCGGAGCTTGGGCATATATTGAAATGCCTGGGGTTACAGAGAGTACAGACCGGACTGCTTGTTTTAGAAGCTTGAAATCTCAGCAGCCATTGAAGTAACAGTGGAGTGACTGGTAATGATCAACAATACTTGCGGACCCCTGCTGATATATTATGCTTATTTTGTGATTAATGTGACTTTATCACTCAAAATGGGATCCATTTGCCTGACATTAGGGTTAGGGTTACATCTCACCTTCCACTTAGCACATTAGGGCTACATGATATTGCTAAAAAATCAATATTGCAATTTTTTGTAATATCGTGCTTGTGGTATAAATTGAGATACATGTGTTCTGAGCTGTTTCTACTTTTTTTTTTTTTTCAGCACAAAAAAACATTGGGGGAATGAAACAAAATTGTAAGGGATCCTGTATAACACCAGAATATGTAGTTTAGGAGTAACCTTCTGTGTGTTCTGTAGGTCAGATCTCTCCTGCTAAGGTTATCACCCCCAGCTCTCTGTATGTCTGTGTATGTAGTGTAGCTGTGTATTAATATATTTAACTGTGCTGTCTCCCCCTATAGTGACCGCCTGGCTCTACTGCAGGTCAGATCCATTCTCCAGCAGCTGGGGCTGGACAGCACCTGTGATGACAGCATTGTCGTCAAAGAGGTACAAGTGACAATATATACATTTTTCACCCACATTGTGACCAGTGTATTTTAAACTAAACTTCTATTTTAAAGTTAGATTGTGCTGGAGGTCAATGGTTTTCAGTCCCAGTCCTCAGGACCCAGAACTAGCTGGTGGGATAGAAAACCAGCAGTACTCTGAGTCCTGAGGAGCAGGATTGAAAACTGCTGCTGGAGGTGTGTTCAGTGCCTGACGGCCATTTTGCTACTCTTTAGCATTAACTGATATAACAGTGATCCAACCTATACCCAGTTCATAAAAGCTTTTATATATTGCTTGGTACCAATTTCCCAGGAAAAGTTTTATGTTTCCAGGAAAAGGAATAAATGAAGAAGAGAACTGGGTAGTCAACATGAGCAGAGATAGCCACCATGGCCTGAACTGACTAACTATCAGTAAACTGCAAACTGCCCGGACCTAAATTTCATCTTCTAAGTGGTTGGTGGGGATGAGGTGGTGAAGAAAATCTTTGCGTAGCAGGTGCATCACTGATGAATCCAGCTTTCTCTGGATGGAGCGCTCACTCGCTGCTGTTTAGGAACACGTTTTGTATTTTGCTCATACATTTTGATTTGTCACTTCCTGTGCGCTCAGAAGATTTGCCACCAATGATCATACTCAACAGAATTGGGCAAATCTAAGGGGTCTCAGTTACGGGGGGATGGGACACTCTTCTCTGCTGCAGCCCCACTTTGTTATTTAGGCTAAGATGGATGTATTTTTACATACAAATCTTGCTTTGTGCATCCTTCAGTTACATTTTGTTTCCACAGGTGAGTGAAGTGATATCACATTGTGCGGCTCAGCTAACTGGGGCAGGAATGGACTGTTAAATGTTACAGTAATCCTGGTGGCTTAGTGGTCTAAGGCGCATACCATGCTACTGCGACGTCCTGGGTTCGAATCTGGCCTGGGACCTTTGTCGCATGTCGTCCTGCTCTCTCTCCCTGTCTGTCTCTACTTTGAATTATCAAATGAAGGTGAAAATGCCAAAAAATAATACATATATTTTTTTTATAGTAATGGTAATGGTTTTCATTGTCAGGTGTGTGGAGCAGTATCACATCGTGCGGCTCAGCTGTGTGGAGCAGGAATGGCGGCTGTGGTCGATAAGATCAGAGAGAACCGTGGACTGGACCATCTGAACATCACTGTAGGGGTGGACGGGACGCTCTACAAACTACATCCACAGTGAGATATTATTATTTGTAGTAGTAGTAGTAGGAGGAGGAGGAGGAGGAGGAGATGGAGGAGAAGGAGGGGCCAGGGTAGGAGGAGTTGAAGTAGTATTACTTTTATTAATTTGTTAATTTATTTAGTTTAATAAACCAAACAATTTGTTTTCTTCTTGTCTTACTGCTGCTGCTGTTGTTGCTGCTACTGTAGTTTCTCCAGAGTCCTCCAGGAGACAGTCCGGTGTTTGGCTCCTCAGTGTCATGTGACTTTCGTCCTATCAGAGGAGGGCAGTGGGAAAGGTGCCGCCCTCATCACAGCTGTGGCCAGACAGGAGCAGGAGGAGATGTAACTACACAGAACTGAAAAGTTGATGCTTAATTGATTTACCAAAATGATGTTTGTTGTTATTGTTACAACGTGAAATGCACACTTTTCAAATTTCAATACAAATCCATGAGCGGTCTAGCAATATATTTGGTTCTAGATCCAAGATATGAACCAACAAGGCCTGTGAGAAGTGGAAACCCTCTGCTTATTAATCAACCATACAGTCAGCCGTGGGAAAGGTGTTACTCCCACAGCTGTACAGTCACGCGGCAGTGTTAGCCATACACTGATTAGCTACTGGCTGTGTGATAACAGGAGTATTTGTTTATGGTCCAGATTCCAAAAGCTGAGTGCTGCCATTATGCTATTTGATGATGCTGAAAGGATGTTTGCCTGTCATTTATTTATCTGTATCTATATCACAGGGTTTTATGGTTAAAATGGTCTACATCAACAAAAATACTCCTATCAGCAATCAAGTTTAGCAAACTACTAAAAGTAAACACTCATGGTCAGGCAAAAAATTGTGTTGGCCATCGTTAGCTGGCATAGCTTTACCATGACATAGACTTCTGCAATATAAGACGTCACTGCTGAAAACACTAAAAAGCCTTGACAACCAGCTTCAATTGTCAAAATTTGAATGTATTGTACATATAATGTGATCTTCTGAAGACTTGTGCACAGATAGTGACTCAACAGAACTCCAGTCTCTCCCTTTTGCCTAATTATTCACAAAGTGCCCTCTTTAGTGTGTTCATTCATGGACCTTTATGTATTAAAAAGGTGTTTTTACAGTCATCCCTATATAGCCCATTCAGCAGAGAATGATATGAAATAATAGGTACTCTAATCAAAAAAACAGCACAACATGCCTCCCTTGATTGGTTTTAGGTGTTGGAATGTCCTTTCTCTTGCTCCAGCCCCTCCCTTTTACACTAAATGCACATTCCTAAATTTAAGTTGTCATTCTTCCTGTGTTGGTTACTCTTCTTTGATCATGCAAATTCTACTGTATTTGTAGTCTTTCTATACAAATTGTATACTGAATGATTTTTTTATTAATAACATTGTTGACTCATACAAGATGATTCCTACACAATAATTTAATAAATGATTTTTTGTAAAATATTTAACATCAAAGAATATGTATCTTGGATAATAATAAGTAAGGAGAGAGACAAAGAGAAAGAGTGGGAAAGTGAAGTGTGTCTTAGACTTTTGTGTGTGTGTGTGTGTGCGTGTGTGTGTGTGTGTGTGTGTGTTAGTCAGCAGTATCTCAGTATTGATGAAGAACAGAAGGAGGATTGGAATGCTGCTGACTGAATGTCCCAACAGGAAAAACAACCACTGCTCTGTTCTCTGTTCCTCTGGACTGACTCTCAGTCCTTGTGATTTCCCGTCTGTCTCTCTGTCTGTCTGTACTTCTGTACGTTTTTCTGGCTGGCTGCATCCTCGGCTATCTAGCTGTGTCTTTATTTAGCTATCTTTCTGTCTACCTATCGATCTGCCTGACTTTTCATGCCTATATACTGAAATAGCAGTACAGACAGAAAATAATATTAGAGAGGAATCAGAAAGGATGGACTACAGATTGGATTTCCTTGTTGAAGAAATTACTATCTTTGAAAAGCGTTGATTAATTTTCGGCCTAAGGATCTAAGGTTAGGGGTTAGGCATATGTCTCTAGTAAGGCCAGGTAATGGTTAGATTTCTAATAAACTTGTTAGGTGATAATTACAACCAGTGTTAGGTTTATAAGTACGGTTATAATCTCTATACATTCACTTTCCTCCAACCACCGATCTGACAATACTAGACAGGGGTGAGCAGGTCAATGATCAGTGTGCTTACACTAATCCATTCATGGTCAAGTCAAGTCAAGTTTATTTGTGTAGCCCTTAATCACTGTTACAGTCTCAAAGCGCTTCACAATGACCAGATTATGAAAACAATAAATGAAAACGACACCCACCAACCTTAGACGCTCAAGTGAGAACCACGAAAACCTTGGGAAGGGTCTCACAGAGAGGGATCCCCCTTCCAGGACGGTCAGGCATGCAATGGATACCGAGAGTATCCATTGCATGATTAAATATTTATTTTAAAAAATGGAGCATAAGCAAAATACACAGAATAAACGTAAGGATACTTGGGTAAAACGTCCAGATGTGGTGCAGTTCATCAACAGCAGCTTGGTCACCATTGTCGCAAGAGTCTGGAACCACGAGGATGCCAACACCGTCCAGTCACAGCCACAGCCTGAAACAGATAGGAGACAAACACACACAGCAGACAGCAGACAGACTCATTCGCTCACTTGCTGGCACACAAACAGACATGACCAACATGAATAAACAGGTGCACACAGATCAGGAAAATGGGAAAAGGGGACAACCAAAAATTCCCATCGGCAGGAACCTGAGGTACTGCTAGCTAACTGGTCTAACCTTAGTCTGTGAAGACTCCCAGTAATTGTGAAAAGCAGGGATGACCAAATGATTAGGAAAATAAAGAGTAGCGCTCGCCTCTCTAATCGCAGCGATGGAACTGTTCCAAAGGAAGGGATCACTGTAAGAAAAACCTCTGCTACCAGCAGTTTTACCTGCAGCGAAGTGCGATCAGAGGGCACCTGGCGGTATGAGATCTGCTAAATAGGACAGTGCCCATGTAATATTTTATGTTAGCAGAAACACCTTAAAATTAAATTGGGAGCCAGAGTAGGAAGGACAGGACAGGCGCTATGTGGTCAAATTTTCTTGTTTTGGTCAAGATTCTGCAGGAGCATTTTGTACGAGCTTAAAGGAATAGTTCACCCAAAAATGAAAATTCTGTCATCATCTACTCACCCTCATGCCAGTTGAAAGACAGGTGAAGTTTGTCCATATAACACACAGGGAGGTTGAAGACTCTGAAGAACAGGTCCCCACTGACTTCAGTTGTTTTGGAGAAGGCTGCTACGAAGTTGTGCTGGCAACCTCCCTGTGTGTTATATGGACTAACAAATTTCACCTGTTTCATTTGGCATGAGGGTGAGTAGATGATGACAGAAATTTCATTTTTGGGTGAACTATTCCTTTAAGATTTTTAGTGCTGGCCTTTGGTAAACCGGAGAGCAGGACGTTAGTAACGACATCTCAACAATACAAATGCATGTGCTAAGGATTCCGCTTCTGCTGTCGTTAATATGGCTCGAATTTTAGCAATATTGCGAAGATGGTAAAATGCAATTTTGGTAATGTCCTTGATGTGAATGTAACGCCAAGATTTTGGGGAAATCATGCAATTATCAAAATTTCTGTTCTCTACCTGTGTCTAGCTGGTCCAATAACCAGCATCTCTGGTTTGTCAGCATTGAGGAGCAGGAAGTTTAGAGATGTCTGTATGTTTAGGCATGACTTCAGATAAGCACGCCTCTAGTTTTAGAGTTTGGTGTCAGCAATGAAAGTTAAAGCCAAATTTAGATTGGTATGGCAGATTGCATGATGTACTGCAGGGAATTTTAAGGACAGAAGAAAGAAAGGAAGAAAGAAAATGTGGGAGTGAGGGAAAGAAAAAAGAAGTTAAAGATGGAAGGAATCAAGAAAGAAAGAGTGAAAGGACCGTGGAATGAATGGAGCAAAACAAATAGCCTACAAAAGGATGGTGGGAAAGTAAGGAAGGCAATATACTGTATATGAGGCTGCATGCTAACAGGAATGAAACAGTAGCTAAGCCTGTCAGGGATTAACGTGTTACGTAGTCCCCAGCTACCAGCTGGGGACTACGTCACACACACACAAACACACACACTCACACGCACACACACAGCACAGTAATCCCGCACTGTCCTATTAGTGACCTAATAGCTTCATGGTTGAAACCACACATACACTGACTGACTGCAGCTTCAATTCAATGACACACACTTTCAAGCATGCAGGCACACACACACACGCACACACACACACACACACAGCTGGGATGCTGAATGTGCAGTGATCTTTCCTCGCTCTGCCTCCTCCTCTCTCTATCTGTCTCTCTGGCTCTCTATATATGTTTCCCTTTCTCTCTCTTCCTTTCTGTCTCTCTTTATCTTTTCTCCCCTTTTTACACCTTATAAACATTTACTGTATATCCCTTTTTAAAGAGGAAAGTTAGAACTTCTAACCTCAAATACCCTTCACATCTTTCAGACTTTCCATGAATAGGCATTCCTCAGGGAGTAAGGTGTGTGAGTCTGATTATGTATTCCCCTTCTGTGTGTCTGAGTCTCTGTGGGTATGTGGGTGTCAGTCTTTGTCTCCCCTGTAAAGCAACAATAAGAGCTTTGACACAGACACACACACATACACAAACACACACACACATACAGTTGAACCATTGGTTCACAAGAGGGACAAGTTCTGATCCAATCTAGTTTGTCTGGTCTTTCTGTCCTGCTCTGGCCCATTCTAGTGCGTTCAGTTCTGTTTTGCCAAAAGTAAGTCCTTCTCCATTTTTCATTTTGTTGTCAAGGAGCGAAGACTTAAATTTTTGGTGTACACCCTCCTTATTTTCTCAAAAGGAACAATGAATAGAGGCTTGAAGCCAGGATTTGAACCTATGCGGTCTCCTCTGTATACTATGGGCAGAGGTAGAGTGAGACACCAGAAAGCCCCAAAACATCACCATGGTGACACCCGTTGGATACAGTCACCGCTGGATCATGGGAAATCTTTATCAATGGAGGTAATATAATAATCCAGATTTATTTGAACATGTTGCCATCATAATCCATAGGAGCTAACAGCTGTTGATAATAAGCAGTTGATAATCAGGGGTGTGCCTTGGAGCTGTGTGTCTAGTGTAAGTTTGACATTATATGTAACTGGATAAGGCGTCTATGGTGACAGTATTTGACTGTTACAATATGGGAGTATGTAAATACTGTGTACACACACACACACACACACAGGAATTGTGTGTGTCCTTTGTGAGATCATTCTCTCATCACACACACACCTGTAACACTTTTGATACAAGGTGCATAACATCTACAGGTTACACACATATACACACATGTAACGGTTATGGTATAATGTAAGGCTGTGTGCTTAATAGTTACCCACCCCCTCACAAACACACACACACACACACACACACACACACACACACACACACACACACACACACAAAGAATAAGAGTAAAGTTGACTAGACTTTAGGTGCCTTTCTGTGTTTAGTAGTGGGGCGTTATAACGGGATTATCATCAGCTTGAGTTATAAAAACACTAATGTGTAATTACACCTACAATAGTTTCACCTGTAAAAGGTTCACACGGGGACATGTGCTGTGAATGTGAGCTACACCAGAGGTGCATTCAAGAAAGTATGTTTTGCAAATGCTAACATTAACAAACACAAAAAATATTTTTATACAGTATGTTAGCCAAGAGTGTTTGCATACATTAGCAACCAAACGGAGGCAGTGCACAGTGAACAAGGTGCTATTTCAGCTAGAAAGTGGCATCATTTCTAATAGCTACTGTGTCAATATTTGGCTTCAAACATATGTTGAATCACTTACCAACTGATTATGAGCTTGTTTCATAAAGAAGACATATGCATAACAACACCTATCGTAGCTACACTCATGGCTTGCATACAACACATATACAGTCATCAGAGGCAAAGTTACAGGGACAGTGAGATAGTGAGGGATAGTGTGAAATTTGTTATTTTGTTCTTGCTGCATCCTGTTGAAATCTGTGTTTTTGTAATAATAAAGTGCTTGTGTAAGATGTTTTGTGGGCAGTTTCCCAACACGTTATTTCTTAGAAACATACAGTATGATGTGTTTGGGAAGAACCAGACGTATTTACAAAACTCTAAAGTAAAGGCAGTGATACACCTGGCAACTTTTTGGGCAACAGTGCCCAAAAGAGTACCTTACTCTAAGCAACATAAAAGATTTTGGGGCTGTGGTTCACTTTGTTAACTTTCTACACTAACAAAAATTATAAGCCCAGCAACCAGATGGACTGATGTGTTAAAAGTAACAACGATGAGGCAACTCCTTGGGCTTTAATGCCCAAAAAGTTTCCCCATGTATCACTGTCTAAAGAGCATTGATCTAGGGTTGTTTGATGCTGTCTAATAAAGCAAAAATGCCACAAGAAAATCACTAGAAAAAAATATAGCTGCAAGCGGCCATCAGCAGGGTCGAAGCCCATGGTGTAAATGATTTGACAGTGACATAAGCTTGATTCATCATTTTGGAAAAGTTCTACATCTCAAAGATAGAACATTTCGGTGAAAGTCCTGCAACTGCAGGTGTAAGTAATGCCTGACATATTGCCATTTGAAAAATTGCCGACTTTTTAGCCCTTCGCAAACATTTATATGAAGTTTGTTTGCTCAAACATTTAGGCATCAAGGAATTATGCATCCCCTCCTGTTTGTGTGTCTTCACTGTCACCTTCTTTTGTGTGTCACAGCCAAATAGTTCAAAGTATTAAAATTATTTGATACAAAGATGATGTAGGCAGTTCAAATGGGCTGCGTAAAATTTGCTTGAGATTGAGGCAAATTTGTAGGAAAAAAAAAAAAAAAAAAAAGGTGCTATTGCGAGGTTGGCCTGATGGTGGTGCTATGGGGTGCGACCAAATGTCACCTGACACACTTCCAATCCCAAACATGTATGTGAAATTTGATGGTTCTATCCTCAGCATTTAGGTATTATGCTTCACTTCCTGTTTGCATGTCACACCCAAATGGTTAATGGAACATCAAAATACTGTCAAAATGGCAGAAAACTGCCTGGCTGAAATTAATGGGTATCTAGGAATCTAGGAAGTCCGCATATGATGTGTGCAAAATTCTGCAGAGAATAAATCAACTCTGTGGAAGGAATAGTTAAAAATAGGTTTTGCATAAAATTCAAAATGGCTTCAAAACTGTCATGGCGGAAATGAACACCAGCATGTGCAATGGATTCATCTTGAGCCAAGGAATCTGAGGGGAAATGATTCTAGGCCTTACGGTAGAGGAGTTATTGCTTGTTGAAGCGCCACCATCTGGCCAGTCAGTGTAATTGTTGTTGTCTGAGTGATGGGGGAGATTTAAAACCTATCAGGGAGTCAGTGTCTTGCTCCAGGACACTTCAGCAGGGAGGACACAGGGCTTGAACTCAGGCCTCGCTACTGACTTTGCCACACTGCTGCCCTGCAGAAAAGGCTTTAATGTCGCATTACTGTAACTCCAGGGCTCATTTGGTTAAGTATATAAAAGATGACCTCTGTCTGTGTCTGTGGCTCATGTTGTTCCCAAGAGAAGCCAGACAACAGACAGCTGTTGTTGTGATGATGTCACATCTGTCTGAGAGGACCGACTGGACAGACACTGGAACAATGGGACAGAGAAACTGGCTGTCTGAAGGGTTGACTGTCTGGATCAGGGATGGGCAACTTGGATGGTGGTGGGGGCCACAGAATTTATGTACTGGCCATCAGGGGGCCGCAGATTCACTTGGAACACACACACACACACACACACACACACACACACACACACACAAATTCCATGTATTGTATGTAATTATTAACAAATATACTGGTCTGACATCTTCATTGACATTTTTCAATCTTTCAGGGAAAATCCTCTAATAAGCTCACAAAACAAATATCAGGTTCACAGAAATGTTATGTTATGTTATGTTATGTTATGTTATGTTATGTTATGTTATGTTATGTTAAGTGGCATGTTTGTATTGAACAGATTATTTCACAGTGGAATAAAACTATTTGAAACTATTTGAAAGCACGGAAAATGTGTGTGCATTAAGATTAAACATTAAGATGAAACACTCACCCACACATTAGTTGTCTGACTTGAACTTGAACTTAATGAGACACTTGTAGCCTGTCGTGCTGACGCACAATGACGCACAATAAGGGGAATGTCAACATCGATGCCAGTGCATCCAAGCTGCATCAGATGAAACAATGTTTCGTCTGACAGTCTGTTTCTCTCTTTTGACTTGATGTGCTTCATCGTGGAGAAGTTGCTCTCACATATGTATGTGCTCCCGAACATGCTGGCCTGTTTAAGCTCTCAAGAGAGGGAAGTCTCGGGCAACAGTCTCCAAAAAGACACCCCCCTCTCATTCCGTTTCATTTGGAAAAAGGCGTCGCCTTGTAGCTCGCACAGTTCCATTTGTAGTTCGGGTGGCTGGTCATTCACAACAGCTGAGAGGGGGTCAGTGCGTCGGGAGAGGGACACGATTCGACATTTTTAGCCATTTTGTCATCTCCAAAGGCGTTAGCCATCTCAATCGCGCATTTTTTTTCACCATCTCTCCTTCTGATAGTGACTTCTTTGCTTTGGCAAGCTGGAGTGAGACAGCATATGATGCTTTCAGACTTGACTCTTGGACACTTGTGGCCTGGGTGAAAAAGCGCTGCTGTTTTTGTACTTTCCCTTTCAGGTCCGCTAGGATAGCTGCTCTGCCGGCCCCGGTGTACTTGTCATATTTGTCCTTGTGTGAGGTGTTGTAGTGGCGGCTCAAGTTGCTTACTTTCATTACAGAAATGGTCTGCAAACATACCAAACATTGTGGTTTACCCCTGAATTCAGTGAAAAGATATTCTGTCTCCCACTTTTCTTGAAAAACAGGATTTTCATCAGACACCTTCCTCTTGCTCATGTTGTCAGCTAGCTAACGTCCATCCACAGAGGGCTGTGCTCATCTCTCCCGGCATTCAGCGCGTTCGCTGCCGTGTTATTAAATCACGCAGCTCGCGACGTAACTAGGAGACTAGTGGACGGTATCAGTACTACAAGTAAAAAAGTGTAATTAATTACGTTGTTTCTAAATTGATCTGAGGGCCGCACAAAGAGGAGGTGGGGGCCACATGCGGCCCGCGGGACGCTAGTTGCCCATCCCTGGTCTGGATGCTTTACTGACTGACTGAGTGACTGATTTCATAAGTGAGTGAGTGAGTGAGTGAGTGAGTGAGTGAGTGAGTGAGTGAGTGAGTGACTAGCTAATACTTTCTGATGGACAAACTAACTTTTTAACTAACTAAATTACAGAAAAGCAGGTAGACTGAAAGAAAGACAGGCAGGTAGATCCTGTCAGAAAGGGACAGAGGGAGAGATGGAGTGACAGAGAGAGATAGTGGGAGAGATAAAGTGACATATGTAGACAGAAAGAGTGACAGAGAGATAGAGAGACAAAGGCAGAGACATAAAGACATGAAGAGAGAGAGAGAGCGATACAGGGGAACGTAAAGAGTAGTTTAAGAATAGCAGAGTAAATGTAATGACCCCACCTCCTGTGTGTGTGAGCCGTTCTCTCTCTGAAACGTGCAGAGTGGAATGTAGCCCTACGACTTCCTTTTTTTCTTTTTTACAATGTAAAACACACCTCCTTCCTCTTCCCTCCTCATCTCCCCCCTCTCTCTGTGTCCCTCCCTCTCTCGCCCTCTCTGCCTCTCCTCCTCCCTAATTATCCAGTTCTTCTGTCTCTCACTCTGCCAGTCAGACTCTCTCTCTCTCTCTCTCTCCCTCTGTCCCCCCCCCCCCTTCCCCAGTGCCTCACTGAGGTAGATTTGCCTCAAAGGCTTCGACACACCATCAGCCAATCACAGAAGAGAGGATGTGGCACTCAAAAGCCCTAACCAATCAGATCACAGGTAGTGGGCAGGGCTCAAGTTCTCCCCCTCCCTTCTCTCTCTCTCTCTCTCTCTCTCTCTCTCTCTCTCTCTCTCTCTCTCTCACTCTCTCTCTCTCTCTCTCTCTCTCTCTCTCCTGCAGCTAAACTTGCTGTCTCACTCATGCTTCCTGGCTTCAGACACACGCTCACACACATACAGAGAGAGAGAGAGAGAGAGAGAGAGAGAGAGAGAGAAATAAGAGCTGTAGCAGTGTGCTATACAGTCTTAGCCGCACATGCAGCAGCTCTGCCTATTTTAAACCACACCGGATTGTACTGAGGACCTTTTTATATCTTCTACGGCGTGTGACAGATTGTATATGCGAAGTAGAGACAGACTTTGGGTCGTTATTTTTTACCTTTTTTGGTTTTTCTCCATCGGAGTGTGTGTGAACGTGTGTGTGTGACCAGAGAGCGTGTGTGTGCTTGTGTGTGCGTGTGTGTGTGAGAGAGGACCAGGATGATTGCGGCCCAGCTACTAGCCTACTACTTCACTGAACTCAAGGATGACCAGGTTAAAAAGGTGAGTGACTGCTCTCTGTTTCTATCTCCCTCTCTCTCTCTCTCTCTCTCTCTCTGTCAATTTGTGACATTGTGTGTGTGTGTGTGTGTGTGTGTGTGTGTGTGTGTGTGTGTGTGTGTGTGTGTGTGTGTGTGTGTGTATGAAAGAGAGAGAGATGGGAGAGAATAAAAAAAGGAGAGGAGAGGTTGGGAGGACAGGAGAAGTGTTGTAGAGGTCATTCAGTTTATTTGTACTGTCATCTTTATAACTGAGGCTCTCATTTTAATTTACTTTTGGACTTTAGTAGATCTTTGTTATATAATATATATTTTAAGAGAAGTGAATAAAATATATGTTGAGAGAGAAGCAGAAGAGAGGAAAATTGTAGCAGAGTGTTTCGGAGATCACTGAGTTTTGTTTTCACTGTTATATTTAAGGCAGGCAGCTTCACTGAGCTCGTAACTAACTGAAGTGTGCTTGTATAGTCAGGCGTGTCAGTGACATGACAGTAGGATCTGTGTTAGGTGACATGATATATGCTGAGAGGTGTGGCAGAGAGGAGGAGAGAGGATGAAAGGACAGAAGAGGAGAGGAATGAAAAGGTAGAATTGGAGAAGAGAGGAGGGAAGCCGTTTTAGAGGTCACTCTGTGTCTGTATGTCGTCATTAAAATGAGACTTGCACATTCATTTCCTTGAGTAGACTGTGAAAGAGAAGAAAGAGGAAAAGAGAGAGTTGAAGGAAGAGCAGAGAGGTCGAAGCTTTGAATAACATAAATTATTCAATAACACAAATTAACAAAAAATCAGCACTTTGCAGTAGTCCAGGGTCCAGCAACCCACTGACTTAATCATCATTATCATTGTAACAACTCTAGGAGTATGTTCTATTTTTATTCAAAAGTCTTTCTGCTATAGCTGTACTGTGTGTGTTAAAGGTAAAAGAATGAGATTCATGATTGAGTATGAAAAAGTTAGGATTAAGGTGAGAGGGGGAGGAAAGAAAGAGGAGGGAGGGAGGGGGGAGGAGAAGAGTCAGAGGTCTTGAACAACATGAATATGTGTCTTTCATAACGTTTCAGCTGGCAAGAGCCAAGCAGCCCCCACAGTTATGCTGCTGGTCTAAAACTGACTTGACCAGTTATCCAGCCTCAGAGCTGTGGATCTGAGGAACTGAGTCTTTCCAGTCACTGAGACCCCAGCAGTTCCCAGTACTTCCTGATAGAAAGTTCCATAACCTAAAGTTGCCAGGCAACTTAGTACACTACACACAACATTTAGTTCCACAAAGTAAAAACGGAATCAGTGGAGGTTAAAATAGTTCCAGGCCCCTCAATGTCACAACTTTTACACATGCAATTTGGTTATTTGGTTGCACATGCTATTTGGTATCTACACTGACTGTACAAAATATTACTTCCTGATATTAAGTTGCAGCCCCTTTTACCCAATCCACTTCTCCGTTGCTTCAAAATCCTTCTGTAACTCATCTGCTTCTCTTTATCTACATCTCCTCCTTTGTGATTAGTGTAGATAATAATAATAATAATGATAATAAGAATAATAATAATAAGGAAAATTAATAAGGGACAATGGCTTTTACCTGGATACACCTCATCACTGTACTTCATGAAAAGAGTGAGATTCCGTAATATTTTGCACACACATACATGGTATTTTCAAGTTTAACTGTTTAATGGGGTTTTTTTTTAGGCCTTGGGCCATTTCCTTCATCACACTTCTACTTACATTTGACATTATCCCCAAGGCCATTTGCCAATGTGTGGCTTTGTGATTACAATTTGGGGCAGGGTCCCTTTAAGGTCGCTTACTGATGATGTCACAAATCAGCGCCAACTGCTGTAAGCACTGGTCCCTCTCATGTATAAATGGAAAAAGTTAACAGCTACCACTCTCCCTTCCTCCATTTCCTCTCTCTCTCTCTCTCTCTCTCTCTCTCTCTCCTCCCCCTCTCCAATCAGTTCAATTAAGCAATCTTTATTTATACAAGCTGATACACAAAGCTCTCCTCCCCAGGTGTGCCCAGTGCACAAAGGCAATTCAACGTCTGTAACAGTAAAAGATATTTATCAATACACAGGATGTGATGCAACACAATACATGACACCTCCCTCCTTCCTCTCATCTCCCTCCCTCTTTACTCCTGCTCTCTTCCTCTCGCTGCCTCCCTAAAATAGGCCAGCTTTGAACCATGTGACCATAGGTGACAGGAGGAGAAGGCTTAGGCAGCACACACACACACACACACACACACACACACATACACACACACACACACACCAGGGCCAGTATGTAGTGTTAGGCCTGCCAGGTGTGTAGCTATTGTAATAGTGATAACCTTTCCTGAGAGCAGGGTTTGGTGTTTGTCTAGTAAATTGTCTGAACAACCACTTCTCTAGCTGCTAAATCCCCCATCACCCAACCCCCCACTTCATCCCAAACACACACACAATTAAAGGACAAAGATGATCTCATGGCTAATATGCTTTCAGGGAAACTGTAACTTGTGGTGTATCTGTGGATGTCAAAATCAGCTGAGTACACCTCGTCTCCACTGCAGTGTCCTTGACTGTATGCACTGATATAGGCTGCGTTAGAGGGCATCCCAAAGCAGTGTGTGTGTGCGTGTGTGTGTGTGTGTGTGTGTGTGTGTGTGTGGGTGTGTGTGTGGGTGTGTGCGTGCGTGCATGTACATGTGGTGTATGAAGAGGGAAGTGAGAGGAGAGGGCAATGTAGAGGACAGTATTTTTCCACATGGTGAGTCTAGGTAGGTAGAGAGAGACAGAGAGAGAGAGAGAGAGAGAGAGAGAGAGAGAGAGAGAGAGAGAGAGAGAGGCCGTGTGTGTGTGTGCACGACAACACGCGCACGTACATACACAGCGGCGTCAGGTTTCATTGCTTCCCTGAACCGCCTCACTGTGACGACTAGAACAGAGCATTGTTGAGAGGAGGAATGCAAACAGGGGGAGAGAGAGAGGGAGAGAGAGAGAGAGAGAGAGAGAGAGAGAGAGAGAGAGAGAGGTAGGGGAGGAGGGGAGGTTGGGAAAGGTAGGGAGAGGAAGAAGAAGTGAGGGAAGGAGAAAGAAAAGAGAGACAAACCCATACCAAGAAGCCCAAGGCAGTGTTAGGAAAATGTGTGTGTCAGAGGTGTGTTGAGGGGACAACATGGCCTTTACAGACTCTCTCACACACACACACACACACACACACACACACACACACACACTGGAAGATGTGGAAACTCTTACTTATTTTGGTTCAAATCAAACTGTAAAACTGAGAGAGTGAAATTCATTTTAAAAAGTAAAGGTGAATCAGAGGATGGGCGTAATTGGTATTATTATATTTTAGTTGTTTAGTTTAGTTGATTTAGTTGATATTGTTTATATATTTCTGCATGTATGAACCAAATGGACTGCTCTTCAGGTGCTGTCAGCAAGCTGGACTTTTAAACTGAGCCAGTCAATTGTTCTAAGAGTGATGTACTGTACACACTGTAACCTACAGCAGAGGTATTTATCCGTGCTGTATGAGATCAAATGGTGGCCTGCTGTAAAGTGCTGAGGCATGGTTTCTAGCTGTGAAGTGCTGAGTCATAAAACAGTGATGCTAATTTAGCTCCTGCTGTGGGAGCTTGGCCTGGGGCCAACACAAGTGTTTTAGTTTGATATGGAGAAATGTGGAGGATTCCTCTTTTCTTATTTAATTAGGCTACAGCTCATTAAGAGCACACTCTTTCCTAGCCAGTCCATTTGAATAAGAACAATGAGCGCATTCATATTTAAACGGTGTTCTTGATTCTTAGAGATAATGGTGTTCATCCTTAAATCTCTTCTTTCTGTCTCTAAAAACGCTAGTATGTCTAATTTAATTTCTACCCTATTTTATCAGCAAGAATAGCATAGTAAACTACTCAACGAAAACACAGTACTCTGAAAGTGTGTGAGCCAACCCTAAAACCTGGTGAATAGGATAGGGAAAATAAAGTGTAGGTTCATTGACAAAAGAACATTTCCTTGACTTTAACAGGATGTCATTTAAAGCAAAGTGAGAATGTGTCTGCACAGTAATGTAGGCTACAATGTTTCAAGAAATAAAGTAAAGGAGCTTTCTTTATTCTGGGTTTTTACTTTGTATTCAACACCAAAATATATTTCATATTTACATTCTACATGAGATGTTATTTGAGGAAACTGCAGATATTTGTGCTGCAGTAGCTCTTACACAACTACCTCACATTTCCCCAGGCTGGTTAGTTGACCTGGGTCATAGAGAATTTAATACAGAAATAATTTTTGGCATTTGTATTAACCTGCTTGGTTCCTTACCAGAGGGGCGCGGTTTTACGTATCAGGACAAATCACATAGCATCACGTAAGTTGTCAGTCACAAAGAAAGTACTAAGTTGACTTTCAAATGCTTTCCTTTGATTGCGCAGTTTTTGTTCACTGTATCCTATGTGGCAACTCTATTCATCCAGTACTCCAACCAGGCGACAAACTGTGAAGAAATATTTGCAAATACTATTTGACCCCGGTCTGCTGGCTAGTGGTATAGTATAAATATATATCTATTCTGAATGCGTTTAGTTTATCAGCTGAGTGAGAAAACAGATTAGGACACAGATAAGGAATGTCTTTGTGGCATAAATGTGTGTGTGTGTGTGTGTGTGTGTGTGTGTGTTTGTGTGTGTATGCATGCCTATCTGTGCATAGACTGTGAGTGTATGCATTTGAGCACATGTGCTTGTGTCGATGCTTGTGTTTGCGTGTGTGTGTGTGTGTGAGAGAATTTGTGTGTGGCAAGACAGAAAGAGAGGAGAGAGAGAGAGAGAGAGAGTGTGTGTGTGTGTGTGTGTGTGTGTGTGTTCATGGTGTAATAAAACAACAGATGCTGAGTGCAAGCAGTGACGTCAGTAGGGAGGGATGCAGGCTCACAGGAGCGACAGACGCAGCAGCATGTTACTGCAGTTAAAATGTCACTTCAAACCGCCACACCACTCCACCCTGCCATACTCTAGTCTAAACCATGACCTGGGACCCAAAATGGGCCGTGGGCTTGTTTGCGGTGGGGTCCAGCAGGACAAGAGGTCTATCATAATTTAATGAGCCTGTGTCGTAAGGTGAGACATTACGTTTACTCAGCCTGGGTTCCCGCAAGGCAATTGAGCATGTGTTAATGAGCTTTCAGCCCGGGGTGAGACAGGACATTTAGAGGGAATATAGGGAATGTAACACTCCCACAGAGCTGTTGATGGAGGGACTGGTTCTCAACTGTACACCAGAAGTACTCAACTTTTTCCAGAGCTGCAGCACACTTTTAAAACAAACACAAAAAAATCCATGCTACACCAAGTTGTGGCCCAAAGCCACGTATGATCAAATAAGAAGGAGTCATAAGAATTGCTGTACAAGGCCCAAAATGGATTTGCAAGGAGAAAATGTGAGATTATAAGATTGGAGTCTTATAATCAGCAGTTTTTGTTATCAGATCACTTTTTTACGTTCAATATGTGACCCTCCGTCCCTGTTGACTCACACCCTCATTGTTCTAACATACAGTATGATTGAATGGTCAAACATCAGATCCTCTTTTGCCTGTGCCAAATCCAGCTGTCAATGCCCATGCCTGATGCCAAAGCAAAATTGCCCATCATCTGCTCAATAGTTTCCGACGCATCACACTCTTCACTTGCTTGTTTCACATTATTCTAGCACGTTTTTTGTCATGTCCAGCAGACATTTCTTTGATTTTCTTTGGTATTTTTGTACAGAAATCTGTGAAATCTGATGATTTCTTTATTCCAAAGTGTGCGATCTGCTTACAATATAAAAATGTGGTTATTCACAAATGTTTCCCTACCAAAAAAGTAATTTGGTCTGTGGTCAGCAGCAGCAAATCCCTTCCTCCTTGTACATTCACACTACATTACACTGAACCAGTAACACTGAACCAGGCGAAACAGGAAATCCAGTTAATGTGTGACTTCTAGAACAGGAAGTAACAACATTCCTATATGACATCTCTTAGTATGAATAATACGAGTAAATTGTCACGTGGGGCAATAACTTCACCAAACTCCGCCAAATGCGAGCACAACTCGGTCAAAAAAACCCTCCTTAGGTGCACGGCCAAAGAATAATACATGAAGAAGGAAAAGCCAGCACTCTTAATGTCCTTTTATCATATATTTGAATGGGCAGCTATAGAGCACAAACGACGGACGCGTTTCAGCAATAAGCCATCATCAGCGTTGTCTAATAACTTCACCACACACACGCCTATGTGTGTGTGTGTGTGTGTGTGTGTGTGTAAACTAGTTTGAACCTACTGTGAGTGTTGCCATGTATCTTATATATCTTACATATACTGTAAGTCATTGTTATGAAACCAGATGATGATAATCCAGTTATAGGTCCTACTGACAACTGGAAGACTTAATCCTACTCAACTTCGCTCTCTCTCTCAGTGTGTTTTACAGAGCAAGTCATGATGAATGAGGAAACTAACATGAGTATGTGTACGTGCATAATATCCTGCTCTGATTCGTCATATACTCTTCGATCATAAATTTGGTATTTTCCTCATCATACTGGTCACACCCACACACAAACTAGTGTGTGAGTGTATGTGTGTAATATCCTGCTCTTGATTTGTCATATACTCTTCGATCATAAATCGGGTATTTGCTTCATCACACACTGTGGTGCAACAGTGGATTTCACCGAGTGTGTTTAACATCCTGTTCCTTAAAGGTCGGACAGTTGAAGCTGTTGTGTGTCTATGATAATTTACACAATGGGCAGTTTCAGCCGGGCAATCTGACCGGTCAAAGATACATTCCAGCCGTGCTGATAATTTCCATACGGCACGTCTAGCTGTGCTTTATCAAGTGTGGAATTGGCTACTGTGCTTACCCTTGTGGTAACCAGGGAGCTAGTTGTGACCTTTCTTGCTTTCTCCTGTTTTTTTATTCTTGGCGGACCTCATATCTAGCTGCATCACTGTCGTACCCATAATACGACTAGGAAAGAATGTCCTTGTGGGTAATATTACCTTGATAACAGTACAGAATGTTACTGAGAGAGTGTGATACGCCCTGTGCTTCCTGGTCTCTCTGTGTCTCACACTGACAAAGCTGTGGGTTTTGTTAGCTCTGACTGTTGTCTGTTCCATACATAACAGATGTAATCAAAGTGCTTCAGAAAATGTAACTCATGGCAGCAGTTCTGGCAAAGGGGAATCACTATCTGTATGCTTGTCTGGTTCCTCTATCTGGGGTCAATTCAGTTTCAATTCAGTCGATTCAGGAAGAGGATCTTCTTGAGAAAAGACTGAAAACATTACGGCTTGAGAAGTTGGTCATATCCTGTGCTTCCGGTTTATTGAGAATGAAGGCTCTGTCATTAGCAAATGAATGTCAGTTATTTACATTCAGAAGCAAAACTGAATTGACCAATGAGTTGCAGTTTTACAACTGTTTATTGCTGGCCAGATGTCTTTGGGTGTGGGTGGGTGGGTGTGAGGGTGTGTGTGTGTGTCTAGTCTCTGGGCTACTGGTTTTCATTCATCTCCGTCACCCCCCACCTTCCAAAGCACACACTGATGACATGTTTCAGACCGATAATTACTTATTAATTAAGTGATGCTCTTGTTATAGATGGACAAGTATGAGAACCATTGGTAGGGTTGTGCAGATGGATATTAATAATAATAATAATGTTGCTGTGGTTACAGATTGATGAGTTTTGATTGAAGATGGTCAAATACTGATACTCCTATTCTTCTTCTTATTTGCTGTATTGTTATTGTATTTCAGATTGATAAGTACCTGTACTCCATGCGGTTCTCTGATGAGACGTTATTGGACATCATGCAGCGGTTTCGCAGGGAGCTATCCAGCGGACTGGGGCGGGACACAAACCCCACTGCCATGCTGAAGATGCTGCCAACGTTTGTGCGTTCAATCCCTGATGGCTCAGGTTAGTACCTCTAACCCTATCCCTAAGTAGAGTTACAGTTACAATAGAAAATAGTCCTTGTCTTTACACTTACGCAATATCATATTCAGTTATGTAAGTGTCACAAAGTGGCCAGGACAGTGTATTGTGAAGCAGAGAGACAGAACAGAAAAGGTTCATTCGTTCATTTTCTTTGCAAAACCAAAACATATTCCTCTGTAATGACAGCCAACGAACCTATGAAGAACCACATAGAGTGCAGATAGATTAGATTAGTAGCAGAAGCACTGGTGATAGTTGTTGATGATAATGATTATAGTTTAATATCTGGTTTGGATACAGTTACAATCCTCATAGAATATACCATATTGATATCATGTTGTGTTATGCACAGGAGGACAGTTTATTGACAGTCAAACGTGACAAAAAGCATGATGCTGTACCTCGCTCTGACTTTGTCAAGTGCTTTTCTAGCTTATCTCACGCATCTCACCCATAATCAAAAGGCAGAGCTGCTGCTTGCTAGTGGCTTTGTGACGCATATGATGCAGTCATGATATTATGGATTTTAATCTGGTTCATGATCCATGCTGCATGTCATCCCCTCTCTCTCCTCGTCATTTTTTCTGTCACTCTACTCTCTCTCTCTCTCTCTCTCTTTCCCTCACTCTATGCTATCTAATGCTAATTTAATGTGTTTGTTCTTGCCTTTGCTGAATGTGAGTCCATAGTTTTGTTCATATGTTGTACATACTGTACTAGGGGAGGAAATTGGAAGACTGGTATCTGTGCACCAGGGACAGATTGCGTAACTGAATCAGCTCAATCACAATTGAAGCCAAGTGCCCTCTTTCTCCTCTCTCTCTCTCTCTCTCTCTCTCTCTCTGTCACACACACACACACACACACACACACGAACACATGAATACAGGTATGCAGAAGGTACCTCCAATCTGGTTTAGCCTTTACTGATTTACACTGACATAACCTTAACCTTAACCTTTTTTTATTTTTAGGTTTTGTTTAGGAAAAAAAAAATCACAAATCAATACCTAGCCGCCGTGATGTAGATCTAATTCTCATCTTTTCTGTCTTTAGCACCCAAAAATCATGGTTTTGATAAATAAAGACCCCTAAAATCAAAAGGATGCCTACCCATGATTCTTAAGTACAACACAATGATAAACACTTGAGTATGCACGCACAGAATGAGAGTAACAGTCTGTTTCACTTGATTACCAATTGGAGATACATTAGTCTCAAGGCAGCAAATCATTAGATATGCATTGAATTCCAATTTGGTGTTTTCTTTTTCTTTTTCACAACTTTGAAACTATGATTGCGAAGTCCCTGCTGTAGAGAGTATCTAACATAAGAAGACTATCCTCCACTGGTCTCTTCTCTCTTCTTCTCTCAGTATTTACATTCCTTACTGATAGCAGTATCAGTCAGCCTGCGCCAACTGAACTAAATCTTCCTGACCTTGTGTTCTGTTCTGCACACGCTGTTGTGGCACAAAAACATAATAATATGATATTGTACAGCTCTACACATAGACATTATAACCTTTACCCAGAAACAATGTGATGCAGCACTTGGGCTGAATGGTTCTTTACCAAAAAGTACAATATTAAATCCTTTCTTTCTGAAACCGCACTTTTGCTCTTAGAAAATGTGTGTTTTTCTTGACCTACAAATCCATGGTCTTCCTCCAAAGTCCTTATCTGCTGCAGCAACACCAAGAACTTTCTGACCAGTAGAACATCCTGTCAGGACTTTCCTTCTAAACAGTTACAGTTTGATTTGTTTGTGCTGAATCACTGAGCCATAGGAGTCAGAGGGGGACACATTGGGCCTCATGCAAGAACATTTTCGTATTTTTATCGTAAATTTCTCGTACTTTTTTCGTGAGGTGGACTCGTACGAGTGTGCCACGTCAGATTCACCAAACGCTCGTATCTTCAGAAAACTCTCGTAAATGACCTGCGTAAACATGATGAATTCCACCTGTTCTAAATGAACGCGCGTTCACGAGAATAGTCAATTAGCATAATTGACGCCCCTATAATACTATATAAGGTTAGGCGTCCGGCCCATATGTCGGGAAGCTTCATTCATAAAAATGACACGGAAGACTAAGGAGAAGTCTACCAGCTCTGAGACTGAAGTCCTACTATCAGAAATAAGTCAACCAAAGCATATAATATTTAATATAATTCAATAGTGGAATCAAAGGTCCTGCTAAAGCCAAGGAATGGGAGAAAATAACTTGTGCTGTTAATGCAGTGTTGTCTGTTGTGCGTTCCCTTACGAAAATCAACTATAGTATTCATTTTAGATGAATACTAAATAAATATCCCAACAAAGCTAATTCCCTATAGGAATATTATAGTGATACTACAGAAGACAAAAATACCATGATAAGGTCAGTATAAACTCACTATTGAGTACCACAGACACTCTAAGTCCATATCGGAGTATTATAGGAATATTATAGGACTATAGTGATTTGTCGTTAGGGCACAGTCACAGAAATAAAAAAATAAAAAAGAAATGGCTTGACATGAAATTAGATGCAAAAAGCAAGGCGATCCATAACTATAACAGGAGGGCCAGGAGGAATTCTCCGTTACACAGACAGATAAAAGAATAGGCCTATAGCTGCCATAATTGGCGATATAGCTGTCAGGTGTCCAGCGATGTCGCCCTGGACAGCGACTTGCACCTCAACCTGGTAAGACCTAAAGCCATTTCTCTTTTTAAAGTTTAGATTCAGTTGCACCCACATTAACGTTATCAACTGGAGTAAAATAGCCTAGAAATCAGATTTATCTCCCTCTATAATGTATTTCCCCCAATACAATCTAACCTTGCCTTTGTCTCATCTGAATGTTTGTCAAATAACCTGGCAAATTAGTGTTTTTTGTTTTGTCTTTGTATTGAGCGCACTTATAGGCTACTATGTAACCCAGATGGATAGCCTACTTATGAGATTTTATGCGGCTCTGGTAAAATAAATTACGCACTACCTTCTTTTGAAAAAGCCAACAGTGCTCCCTTGCTATTTTTCCTATGACTATAACCACTGTACTGGTTAATCTCAACATGATTATACAATACCTTACAGTCATTTATATATTCAAACTCAACATTTCTTCAAAGTGACAGAGATACAATCCATTAGTCAACAACAAAGTTGTTTTTTTTTGCTTTGGAGAACGGCAGGTTGATTGTACGTGACTCGTACGACAGGTCTGGACCACTCGTACATTTTGTTCGTACCTAAGAGAAAATTCTAAATACGAGAAAATTGGTGAATGCGGCAAGTTCTCTTAAATCGCTCGTACGAGTGATTTACGAACGAATCTGTGCGTACGAGTGGTTCTTGCATGAGGCCCATTGTGTCAGTGATCAGTTATTTGATCCCTGAGGGAAACAAGATTGATTTACTGTAACTGACATCATGATGTTTACTGCCTCTTATCAAAGGTTAAAACACTATCTTGGCGCTATTACCAGTGAGCTATGATAAGCAATGCAATAATGTTTCAATTTGTCTCATTACAAAGTTATTAGACAAGTAAAAAAAAAAAAAAAAGGTGTTTTTACCAGTAATTGTATTAGATGAGTGGCACTACACACACTTTTGTGTTAGAAAGGTGCTGAAGGCGAAGGATAAACTAGTTCAAAAAACAAGAACTGCACTGTCTCCATTGATTTATCTTCCACACAGCGGAGGGACATTCATCACACAAAGTGACTACACCTGTGAAGAAACAGTTAATGTTTTGTCATTAGGTTTTCATTTGCTGATAATGTAGAATACATACAATAATACACTATATATTTCAGAAAATGCATACCAGTACTGACTATGTACAATATTCACATAGGTGTACAAACGTACTCCATACCAACTCTACACAAATAACAATAGAAAACAACAGAAACCGCAGAACAGGCCTAGCTTGGTAAAAAGCATCTTTTTTACTTGTATATTACTCAGTAAATACCAGTTATTTTAATGCTATAACTAATTATTACATATATTTTACTTGGATATTACTTAGTTATTTCCAGTTATTACTATGTAATTAATGGGCTGTAATTTTTATCACTATTAGCAAATCTGTGTCCCATGGATGTGTTGAAAATGGCTCATCCTTTGAGTGTGTTGTTTATTTAGTCAACCCGAAGTTTACTGTGAAGTTGATTCATCATGTAATATAAGGGTAGCTCTTGAATATTATATACTGTTATTGACTGAGTTGTCTCAGAGGTAAATACATTACCTGATACCAAGCTGAAGTGCTCCTACCTGCAACAGTGAAGGTATTTGAGAAGCTAACAGAGACCACAAACTGGGCACTAGTGCACTGATATTTGACGATACAGTGATGATGTATATTGAAAAAAACATGCCTACAGTTTTTAACATATAATAATTAATTTTCACAAATCTTACTAATTGTCAGTTTAAATAAAAGGAAAAAATGGTGTTGTTGCACCTCCATGTTCTCTGTTAGGTGCTTTATGAAGCTATATAGTGACTAATTTAATCTGATTAGATTTTTGCCCCGCCTGTTTCCACGTTGACTAAAATTGAAAATGAAACATTATCTCTGATAGGCTCTTGACCAGGTGCATGGCTACCATGAATCCCTTGTTGAGGTTGGTCAATCATTAACCAATAAGCAGGACGTTCATCATGCAACAAGACAGAGCAGGGAAGGGTTAAGCAAACATGTATACGTGCATGCACACACACAAAACACAAATACACACACATGCATATAAACATACAATGGTAAACTGCAAACATTAGCTTCTCTGCAGTTCATCAAATCAGTTCATTCAGTCATTCATTCATTCATTCATTCATTCATTTCTTGACTTAATGCTTCATAGATTTTGGAGTAGGCCTAAGTACAAGGTGACAGGTTTGGCCCAATTCTTACATCTCTTTTCTAGCTCCCTGATGCTCACAAAGAGTGAAAAAGACAGACATACCTTATCATAAAATGCTATTTAAAACAGCTTCATCCTTTCATAGACCACTCCTTCTCCACTTTGTTCATAGAGCACACATTGTGTGACAGGTTGATTTACAGTAGAGTAGTTTTCTATGCGAGTTGCCTTGTGGTGTTTGCTAAACTAACAGTAGGAAGACAAACTGATACAGCACACTCTTCCTGGTTGGTAAATTAAAGCTGCTGCCCCCAAATCCACCCCACCTTGTATGGAAAGGAGATTTCAGCTGTCTAAACTTAAGTGGCAGTAATGCAAGGATTATGCAACAGCCAAATCAACATTTCTTTGTTTCTCTCTCTCTCTCTCTCTCTCTCTCCCCATCCTCACTTTCTCTCTGTCCACAGAGAAGGGAGACTTCATTGCGTTGGATTTGGGAGGCAGTAACTTCAGGATTCTCCGTGTCAGAGTGAGCCATGAGAAGAAACAGACCGTTCAGATGGAGAGTCAAATCTATGACACACCGGAAGATATCATACATGGCAGTGGAACAAGAGTAGGTTTGCACTAAAATGTAGACACACACACACGCACACACACACACACACACACATTGTATGGCCTGTCTCTCTTCGACTCCAGCTGTTTGAACATGCAGTTTCTCTCTCTTTCCACCTCCCTCTCTCCAGCTGTTTGACCATGTGGCAGAGTGTCTTGGCGACTTCATGGAGAAACACAACATCAAAGACAAGAAACTGCCAGTCGGATTTACCTTCTCCTTCCCGTGCCAGCAGACCAAACTAGACGAGGTAAGACAGATAGAGTGACAGACCGAATGTGCAAACTGCTATGTAGTCGACTTCTTTGTGATACACTACACATGCCATTTGTTGGCTTTTGTATAAAGTTTAGTACTTTGTGGAAGCACACTGCAGTCCATTTATAGCATGGGTTTCCCCAATTGGAGCAGAAGCCCTTTGTAATGATAGTGCCAGACTCTACCCAACAAAAGTAAGACTCCATTGTAAGTAACAAAACTCTCTCTCTCCCATCTCCTCCCTGTCTCCAGGGCTATCTGATAACATGGACAAAGCGTTTTAAGGCCGGTGGAGTGGAGGGGATGGATGTCGTCAAGCTGCTCAACAAGGCCATTAAGAAACGAGGAGTGAGTCTTAGCCTCTGAATCGTTTGCACTCATTTGATGCCACAGCATTCAGTTATTCAGTTATCGGTTATCAACTTATAATTCAAATGGGGACTAAGAATTTGTCTCTATAATTGTGTATGTATATGTGTGTTGCAGGACTATGATGCTGATATCATGGCAGTAGTGAATGACACAGTGGGAACCATGATGACCTGTGGTTTTGATGACCAGCGTTGTGAAGTCGGCATTATCATTGGTACTAGAACAGTCTAGTATATTTGAATATTCAAGTGACAAAACAAATTGAAGAGTGTATTTGCCATTGTTGCAAGTAACTAATATCTATCTATCTCTCTATCTATCTATCTATCTATCTATCTATCTATCTATCTAGGTACGGGTACCAATGCGTGCTACATGGAGGAGCTGCGTCACATCGACATGGTGGAGGGAGACGAGGGCCGGATGTGTGTGAACACTGAGTGGGGAGCCTTCGGAGACGACGGCAGGCTGGAGGACATCAGGACGGAGTTCGACAGAGAGATAGACAGAGGCTCCCTCAACCCCGGAAAACAGCTGTATGTAACTACAAAGCAAAAGTGTCAGAGTCCCAAAACCCGACACCTGCATGTCACAATTATACCAAAACTTAATTATACCAAAACTATCATAGATAGAGTGATAGACATCAGCTCGCTTGTACCTGAAGAACTAATGTAAATGATAATGTGCTAATTTATACTAGTGATCTATCTATCTATCTATCTATCTATCTATCTATCTATCTATCTATCTATCTATCTGTCTATCTGTCTATCTATCTGTCTGTCTATATCTATCCATCATAGGTAGAGGGATAGACTGAGGGCTCGATCACACAGGATGTGTTTTGAAGGCTGAACAATGTGAGGCGCGCTGCACTGCCTGTTTTTGTTGAAGCCTGCAAAGTAGAGCAGCCTGTTTTGTGTTGTTGTTGCTAAGCAACCACAGAATCAGCTGATGATCAGCTGTCAATCAGTCAACCAGCTGTTGTTTATGGTGCCAGCTAGAGAGTAAGGCTAACATGATTTAGTTAAATTATACAATTTTAAACAATAAAAATTAATGATAAAAAGTTACTAGACATTTTGAGCGCAGCACCAATTTGTTTCCAGCCCTGCTGTTTTCTGTTTGGATCGTGGTAGATCCATTTTGTGAAGCCATTAAGTTTTTGGTAATCCGCCATGTTTACAAGAGTCGCTGCAGAAGTGCTGCCTATCTATTGATCTGATTGGACGGTAGAGAAAATATTGACAGTAACGTAGGCTGCCTTCCCACTCTGAGCTGAACTTTTTTCCAACTTCCAACTCTTCCAAAAAAATTGGAAAAAAATGCAAGGTGACCATCAACGCAAAAGCAGCAGGCAAAAAGCTTCACTCACATTGGAAAGGCTCAGGGAGAAAAGGCTTCCCTCTGCTGCTAAAATCACATCCTGTGTGATGAGGCCCTGAGGCTTCCTCAGCTCTGGAAAACAGCTACAGCTCACAGTGTAGAGCTACTGTGTTGGACATGGTTAGCTTTGGTTGGCTGGCTAAAATGCCAGACAACAATATGAACATAGGACCTAAGCCTATGTGAGAACATTGCAAACCGCTTTGCTCATCAGTGATATCTATAGACCGATCCAAAGCTCATAATACACTTATCCAGAGGTTTCTGAGTAGATTGTTATTTTTTTTGACCCACCCCTTCCCTCTGTCCTAGCTTTGAGAAGATGGTCAGTGGCATGTACATGGGGGAGCTGGTCCGTCTTATCCTGGTGAAGATGGCTAAAGAAGGCCTGCTGTTTGAGGGAAGGATCACTCCTGAGCTGCTCACTAAAGGGAAGTTTGAGACCAAGCATGTCTCAGCTATAGAGAAGTAAGTCACACTACAGGACTATACATTTAAGTAACATGCATTTCCATTATACTCATATTCATTCAAATTATATTAATTTCTAGCCCCTCATAGTCTCCCTCTCTGTCTCTCTCTCTCTCTCTCTCTCTCTCCTTCAGGAGTAAGGAGGGCTTAAGTAAAGCCAGAGAGATTCTGATCAGGCTTGGCATGGAGCCATCGACCGACGACTGCATCGCTGTGCAGCATGTGTGTATTGTTGCTGAATTTATTTTTCACATTGCCGTACATTTTTTGCACCATGTCTAACGTCTGAGGTTTTAAAGCAGGCTCTGCTATAATATCTGTAAACAGTTTGCTTAAAATAAGGGGTGCTTGGTTGATCTTATTGTGCAAGTCATGAAGTCCATTTTGCATGTTTTTTAAATGTTTGGCAAGATAAATCAAGTGAACCATAGAGAGTATTTGAGGCCTGATATCCATGTTTAGTGTTACAGTATGTGTGTGCCATCATGGTGCTTAATGGCGTTCTCTCTCTCTCCTCTCCTCTCCTCTCCTCTTTTCTTCTCTTTCTGTCCCAGGTGTGTACCATTGTGTCTTTCCGCTCTGCCAACCTGATAGCTGCTACGCTTGGTGCCATCCTAATGAGGCTGAAGGACAACAAAGGAGCGGCACGGCTCCGAACCACCGTAGGCATCGATGGATCCCTCTACAAGATGCACCCACAGTGAGTGACACTGAGACATAAACACATATACAATTATAGATAGCCTACCTGTCCATGCTCACATTTTACATCAACAAACTACACCCTAAACTTAGTTACACTACTAGACCCTAGAAAAAGTATTGCCATCAAAGGGTCACTAAGAAGGTCACTCTACTATATACAGTCTGAAGAAGCAGAAATTTCTTAAAATTAAATAAAAGAAGCTAACTGCTCTTTTAAATCTATTTCAGATATGCTCGTCGTCTCCATAAGACGGTCCGTCGTCTGGTCCCAGACTCTGACGTGCGGTTCCTCCTGTCAGAGAGCGGCAGTGGGAAGGGTGCGGCCATGGTGACGGCCGTGGCCTACCGACTGGCCGACCAATCACGTCAAATCCACCAGACGCTGTCAGAATTCCGCCTGACGACCGAACAACTGCTGGAGGTGAAGAGAGAGAGACAGAGACTGAGAGAGAGTTCAGTGAATGAGTGTGTGTGTGTGTGTGTGTGTGTGTGTGTGCGTGTGCGTGTATGAGTGTGTGTTAGTGCACTAACCACAGTAGTCTGTGTTTCCTTAGGTAAAGAAGCGAATGAGGATAGAGATCCAGAACGGCCTGTCTAAGAGCACTCAGGACTCTGCTACTGTCAAGATGCTGCCAACCTTTGTACGAAGCACACCTGACGGCACAGGTGACACACACACACACACACACACACACACACACACACACACACACACACACCACACATACACAAAAACCCTCAAACACTCATTCATGCTGGCAATTTCCAAGAGGAAGTGTGAGTGTACATACTGTATGTGTGTGTGTGTGTGTTTGTGTGTGTGTGTGTGTGTGTGTGTTTGTGTGTGTGTGTGTGTGTGCGTGTGTGTGTGTGTGTTTGTGTGTGTGTGTGTGTGTGTGTGTGTTAGAGAGAGAGAGAGAGAGAGAGCAGCTAAGATCATTACTCAGCAGCTTAGTAGGTGATTACAGCTGATTTACATCACGTTCTGCCTCCCTGTGATGGACACAGCCTTCAGCCAATCACAGCTGTCTATCTCTAAACTGGATGCATACAAATCTCACATACCTATAACCAGTGGTCAGGTTGGTCATATCCAAAACCCCAATCCAGAATTTATCTGGCCATATAAATGCTAGATATATTCACATAGATTCATTGAACGTGGAAAATAACGTTTCTGAAACCAATTCACAACTCAACAAACAGGTCTGTTTTAATAAAATGTGTAAACATTATCAACAGAAATAAACATTTTATAGCAGTGGCTCCAGTAGCGAGGCAGCAGTGTTAAACACGGGGCACCAAAATACTATTATAGATTTGGCCTTTAAAAAGTAGATTGGATAGAGCAGTGCCTAAAAATGCCTAAAAATGCCATTCAGTTTTAATTCCTTCTGTTATTCAGGGAGATACGGCACATTATTTATTCTAATCAAATGCATGCTCTGTCACTCATCCACCCTCACACTGTTCCCTGCCTACAACTAATTAGCATATAAATAATATGGAAAGTGTGTCTCCAAAATATCAGCATTTCAGGCATTAAGAAAAACCTGTTGATTTCCTCATTGACACTTATGTATTCTTATGTATGCTTTAATGAGGTACAACTTTGATGTGGTTACTGTTGTATTTATTTGTCTATGTGTTTTTCTGTGTGTCCAGAGAATGGTGATTTCCTGGCACTGGATTTAGGAGGGACCAATTTCAGAGTTTTGTTGGTCAAGATTCGTTCTGGGAAGAGGAGAACGGTGGAGATGCACAACAAGATCTATGCTATTCCTCTGGAAGTGATGCAGGGGACAGGAGAGGAGGTGAGACAGACGATACAAAATCAAACAATCCATGTATCTGTGTTTGAAGGGATGCAAGGTACTGGAGCGGAAGTCAGAAGGACCGGGAGTGATTACTGAACTGAAAAGCTTTGAACTTGACCTCTTGTTACCTTAGTGGCACTGTATGGGGTAAGTAGGTAGTTAGGAGGTAGGAAGGTTGTTGCTAGAGAAGTATGCAGGTAGGTAGATTAGAAGTAGGAAAGGAGGGAGGGAGTTAGGGAGGTGGATGGGGCCGCTGGATTAGCATCGAGTTGACAGTCTTAAAAACACAGATTTGAACTTCAGTCCTGTGCACTGGCTGAAGCTAATCCTGTCTGTCACCTCTGACCTCCTCACCTGCACCATGACCTCCCATCTGTTTCTCTTTGTCCTGTGCTGCACCATGACAAGATCAGGATAAAAACTGCCAGTGTTTTGCCATCGCATTTCTCCGGTATTTGTTTTGCATTCCAAACAGCTAATTTTTTATCACTTCTTTAGCCCTGTGGCGAGCATGTGAGTGGGTGAGGGAGTGGGCTCAGATCCCTGCACTAATCAGGAAACTCAAGGCAGAAGAAGCTAATGAGACATGGTCTCTCTTCCCTCAACAACTTCCATTGAGCCCCCCCTCCATCAGCCCCTAAAAGTGGTCAACAGTAGAAGACTGTGTGTAGCCCTCTTTCCAGGCTATTGCTGGAAATAAGAATTTCACCCTTCATTAACTTGCCTGCATGGTTAAATAAGTGACACACAACAGATAAGAGTTACAAAATACTTATATACATGGTGGACTTACAGGTCCAATATACCGTAAATGGGCCTTAAATTCTCCATTCTCCATCATGGATCTATACTGCCACAAACCTAGACAAAATGACTTGACTAAAGGGAAAACAGTTCTGTATATTTGAACACCCTAAACGCACAAATCCCTTGGCCTGTCTAGAGTCATATTAAATATTACTTTCACAGCATAAATGTGCAGAGTGGGTGATTTTCAGTCTATTAAGTCCCTGATGTTGGGTTTGTATTTTTAAAGCCAACAGTGATTTGTTTTTTCCTTCCTATACTAGAATTCAATTATTTTGTTAATATCTCCAGGCAGCAAATACAATTCTGGATAATAAACAGCTAATATTGGAGATGGCAAGAAAATATTCCAAGAAGTAAAAACTGAATCACTGGGGTGAAAAAAAGATGACGATGTTTTTGATTTAATAAAGCTTCATAATATATCGCATCTTTCTTCTTTCTCCAGTTGTTCGACCATATAGTGCAGTGTATCAGCGACTTCCTGGACTACATGGGGATGAAGAACGCTCGTCTTCCTCTGGGCTTCACCTTCTCCTTCCCCTGCCTACAGACCAGCCTGGACGCTGTGAGTCTTGTTTCCCATCTGTCCCACATGCTGTCCCACATGTTGTCTTCCGTTCCACAACACTGTCACTTCCTCATGAACTCATACTTACTGTGAACCCCAAACCAGTTGTGTCTCCAAACCAGACTCTCTGAATTAACATAATAAATGTAGTCGTATGAACTGAATACTGAAATCATGTACTATGTGCTGACCATGAAATAATTCAACCGAAGTGAAAACATGAAAATCACCAAAATTAGACTAGAGTTATGAGGTTCTCACATGACAACAGTGGTATGCAGAACATGAATTTTAATGTTGTGTGTGTGTGTGTGTGTGTGTGTGTGTGTGTGTGTGTGTGTGTGTGTGTGTGTGTGCAGGGTATCCTGGTGACGTGGACCAAGGGCTTCAAGGCGACCGACTGTGAGGGAGAAGATGTGGTGGGACTGCTGAGGGAGGCGATCAAGAGGAGAGAGGTAGGACAGGAGGAGAGGAGAGTCTGTCCAGTTCTACAGTAACACATGGTGCTGTGTACTCCAGCCTAAAAGTCTTATCACCCTCTGTGTTTCCCCTTAAGGAATTTGACCTGGATGTGGTGGCCGTCGTCAACGACACAGTGGGAACCATGATGACCTGTGCCTACGAAGAGCCCACCTGCGAGATCGGACTCATCGCTGGTTAGTTTGCATCATGCTGTCTCTTTCTGATGACATAAGAAGCAGCCAAGACATCTGAGAAGTTTCTGTCTGCCATGTGTATATATATATATATATATATACATATATATATATATATATATGTGTATATCTGTTTACAGGTACTGGCAGTAACGCATGTTACATGGAGGAGATGAGGAACATTGAGATGATAGATGGAGACGAAGGACGCATGTGTGTCAACATGGAGTGGGGGGCTTTCGGAGACAACGGTTGCCTTGACGATATAAGGACAGAGTATGACCGCGCCGTGGATGACTTCTCCCTCAATCCAGGCAAACAAAGGTTAAAAAACGCAGACACACACACACACACACACACACACAGGGAAACAGATGTCTGACACGCACATTATGTCCACACACAGATTTCTTATTACTGTAATTGTGTCCTTCTATTTCTTGGATTGATCTCTACATAAGTGAGACTAATATGAGACTGTGCATGTATATGTGTGTGTGTGTATGTGTGTGTGTGTGTGTGTGTTACAGATATGAGAAAATGTGCAGTGGCATGTATCTTGGCGAAATTGTGCGGAACATCCTGATAGATCTGACCAAGAGAGGCTTCCTGTTCAGAGGACAGATCTCTGAAACACTGAAGACCAGAGGCATCTTCGAGACAAAGTACCTCTCACAGATAGAGAGGTAGGAAACAGAGCACTGTGTGTGAGTGTGTGTGTGTGTAGGTGTGTGTGTGTGTTTGTGTGCGTAGTATCCTGGACTTTTGAATCGTGTCTCTACAAACTTTGAAAATGCCAACAACTCACATTTTCACACATTGTCACATATTTTCATCAGTAGAATCATGCTCAGTGTGTCTACAGTCCACATCTGTATGCATTTTAACAGTTTTGATTATTAGCAATCTAGCCTGAGGGCATGGTGGATTTAAATTTGGCATAATTGCACCATAACTGTCCCTCAATCTATGCTGCATTAAATCTTTGCATCTCAGGGCAAGGATTTTTTTTATCTTAGAATAAAATAAAATACAAAAACAATAGATATTTGATAAAGTATCTTGGCTCATTTTGGGGTTTTTTCTATGCAGTCACCTGCACTTTAAGCAATTGGTTTGATAAAATAGCCATAAGTAAAAATTACTGACTAAACAATTTAGTTCAATTATGCAATGCTGCATACACTGAACACTGGAGAGGTACAGCTTGTCAGGTGGGTAACAACTGGTTTGGTAAAACAGCTTCAATGTCATAACTCGTAAATGAGGAAAATCACAGTGACTATTAAACTATTTAGCTCAAGCATACAACACTGCACACACTGGTTCCAGGCCGACTTGCAAGCCACTTGCCAGCCAGTGGTCGTGTGACGTGATTCCAGCCGACTTCGAGCCAAATAGGTTGTTAAAGCAGATTAGTCTGTCATAAGATAGACTCGCTTTAGTGCTAAATACTAATCCAGGCACTGTCAAACAAATTTAAATCAAATGACTTGGAACATGCTCAGGCAACTATGAGCAGGGATGGAGCAAACAGAGATTTAAAACTGAGGGTGCATTTAATTTATCTATCCTGTACTCCTGTTCTGTTCTGTACTCCGGTTTATTGTTCCCCTCTGCTAATGACATGTCAATCTTTACGTCTTTCTCTAGTGACAGGCTGGCTTTACTGCAGGTGAGATCCATCCTGCAACACCTCGGGCTGGACACCACCTGTGATGACAGCATCATAGTCAAAGAGGTATGGTACAGAGACACAGATGTGTGTATAACAAACCATAATGATGACACATGTTATTTCAAGGTTGTACCCAATCACAAACTGCTACACAAACTACAGGCTTGGGCAGTAGCTAATCTGCTAAGCTAACGCTAGCTGCATCCCTCAGATTTGTTTCTGAGCATTTTCCATATCTAAGCAGCAACAACCTGTCCTCTGTATTTCAGTTGGACAGTTATCAACACAAACTCTTGACCCTTATTGCACCTCAGGTGCTGTGTATGAGAGAGTACATGCCAGGGGGCATTGTGAAAGAGTCTTGAGAACCACAATGCGTTTTTGTCAGCCTTGCCCTGTGAAAGGGGCTTGAGTGTGACTGTAAAGGAGTTAACAGAGAGAGATGATAAGTCACATTCATTTTCCAGATATGTGGAGTGATATCGAGTGATACGTGGACTGTTAAATGTTATAGTAATGATAACGGTTTTCATTGATAGGTGTGTGGAGCAGTATCACATCGTGCGGCTCAGCTGTGTGGAGCAGGAATGGCGGCTGTGGTCGATAAGATCAGAGAGAACCGTGGACTGGACCATCTGAACATCACTGTAGGGGTGGACGGGACGCTCTACAAACTACATCCACAGTGAGCAGAATTCATTAGAAATCCCTCAAACAAAACTACAATTCACTGTCAATGGAAGTGTCTTGCCTAGATCTAGACTAGGTGTGCCTGGTTGTGTCTGGGCCATTCGCTTCTGTGGTAAATAAACTACGTTCTAAAGAATTCTTGCCCTTATTCTAGCTCAGCTAATTTCCCAATTCACCTTATTCACATGGCAGCTATATTTCATTTACGTCATACTTAGCATGGGAAGCACTATAGATATAAAAAGGCAGACTGACCTGGTCTTTGGACAAAAAAACTTGGACACTGTGTGATGAGCAGAATTTCAAAAAATTCTCAAGTAGGTCCAAATCAACAGCTACAGCATCTGATTCACCTATCATGGTGCCAACAAGGTGACTTTTTCTCTAGATTTAGTGATTTTTCAGTCTTTATTTCTCAAAAGCAATTAGCGACAAATTTAGCTACTTTTTCGGACTAAGGGGAACAATTTTAATGTGTCGACAGGACAAATTACTATATGGCTGATGCTGATGTATGTAAATTTTCACTATATGCTTGTACGTATGCTTCACTCTCTTCCATAGTGTGTTTCCACCCCGAGTATAACGTAAATTAAATATGGCCACCATGTGAATATGGCAAAAACTCGATCAAGAAAATCCTCCTTAGGTGCACGGCCAAAGATTAATACATGAAGAAAGAAAAGCCAGCACTCATAATGTCCTTTTGTCATATATTTGTATTATTTATTTTTTTATTATTTATTTATTTATTTGTGCTCTATAGCTGCCCATTCAAAGATATGACAAAAGGACATTATGAGTGCTGGCTTTTCTTTCTTCAAATATGCCAAACTGTACCAGAAATTCCAGAATGATACCAGTTAAATAAAAACTCTCACTCTACCTCCAGTTTCTCTATGCTAGCTAAAACCAGACAGCTCCACTAACTGATTCAGGCAGCAAAGAACCTCCTGCCTCCTGCCAATGAGCCATGTGGGCCCTGGCTGGCCCATGCATGTTTGAAAATATTTAATGTTGAACTTGTTAAACTTGTTAAACTTGTTAAACTTGTTAAAAATGTTAAACTTGTTAAACTTGTTAAACATGTGTCAGACAAAATTCTTGGGCTGGTTGCCAGCTGTGGCTGTCCCACCTGCTGGGACAGCCACATAGTAGTAGTAGTAATAGTAGGCCAACTATAAACCATGATCTCATTCACCGTAGTGGAATTCCAAACAGTTAAGTTCAATGGGCTGTCTCTTTAAGGTAACATGGTACAATGTTTATCACTTAACTGCATAACACTGTAACATCTTTTCTCTCTCTAGCTTCTCCCGGATCATGCACCAGACAGTGAATGAACTCGCTCCTCAGTGTAGCGTCAACTTCCTGCTGTCGGAGGATGGCAGCGGGAAAGGAGCCGCGCTCATCACAGCTGTGGGCTGCCGGCTGAGACTGGAGCTGAACAATAAATAGAATATATCTCCTCTGTCTTGCTGTTATCTCCCCCTGTCTCTGCTTTTCCCCTCCCCTCTCCTCTGTTCTCTCCTATTGTTCCCTTTCCTCACCTCCCAAATCAGACCAGCCCAGCTTTAAACCTATCACACTCCAGTAGCTGCTTTAGCCAGCATACGTGAGAGGGAGAGATTGCTTTGTCTACTGTGTTAAATTGCAGAGTCAGGCACTATGTTGTAGTTAGATGATGTTTGATTAGCCATTGTAACAATATCCACTCTCTTGAGAATCTTGCAGTTTTGTGATTTCTGAAGTTAAACTTATAGAGATAAAACACGCACATTCATCTTCTGTGGTGCAGGACTAAAAAAAAGAGTGTACACACTCCTATAATTCTCGCATGCAGTGTTTATCTTCGCTGTCTGGAGGATCCCTATGATGAGCTAAGTGCAATAATTTGTAGATGTTGTGGTCCCAGCCATATTGCAAATTTGGGTGAAAGGAAGTGAAAGTGCAGGGATTGTTCATAACTGCAATCTGTTGCAATATGCAACTGTTGCAAGGAACCTTCCCAAAAAATCATTTGATTCTTGCGAGATCTCTAGTAGCTGGAGGGACTTGAAAACTGCTTTAGACCAAAGTCACCGACAGTCTGTCTGTCTGTCTGTCTGCTTTAGGCTACTCACTGTCTGTGCAACAAGACGTAAAAGGGATATGAGATGATATAAAAATATGTATAATGAGATAAAAGGGAATATTTTTGCTTTAAAGTTTCTAATATCTCACCCAGGTATAATACAATATACGATACATACATAGTTGCTATTTATTTTATTTTTGTATCGGGTGCTGTTGGATGTTACTGTTGCAATAATGACGTACACAGAGGCAGCCATTGTAGAAGTCCCATCAGCCTGAGCCTGTCTTGTATTGGAGGATTTCTCAAATCATTCCTCTCAGGTTGAGCAACAGTTTTGCATCAGGGCAGAAGCATGAAAACTGAAGGACTTCTCCCATGGCCTGATCTGTAGGGAAAGCCATGCAACGTGACTTGCTGGATGTGCAGATTGGGTCTTATTTGTTACGGCAATTTTATTGTACTCTATAGTGTACTCTACTGTAAAATATGTCCAAAGAGCACTTGTATTTTACTAAGTAGAATCCTATTGTTGGTAGTAATCAGAGCTATTGATAGATAGATTCAGGTTGTATTATGGGCACTATAGTCTTAAGTGTTGGCTGCAAATGTGTATCAGTTCCCTCCATAACATCACCATGGTGAGATGCCCAACATTCTTAAGATCAGCTGGAATCGACAGTTACTTAGCAACAGCCATGGTGCAGGATTGTGGAGCCAACATGGATGCCAGTGAAACAACAATGGACAAACTATATGTCACTTGTAGGAATATTACAGCAGCTGAAACCTGAAGGGGAATTTAAACATTCTGGCAAGAAAGCATCTCTCTGAACTCACCCAGTCAGCTGCACTCCTAAAAGCTGAGCAGGAGCTTTTTCAACCAATTGACCTGTCGCTAATTCACAGTCCAGCCCAGGCATTTGTTGCAACAACAACTAATGAGTGGCCAAATTCACGAATAGTTTTTTTTCCTTATTAACAAATCAAATATTCACATTAATAATTAAAATAGCAGTTCAGATGAAACAACTGGTGATTGGTGAATCTGTTCTCTGGCATTTTTTTGAGACAGATTTTTATTTTAGAAACAGGCCTTTATGGGGTCAAACATGAAGATATCCTAGGCTATAAGAAGACACAGGCTTCTAACTAGAAGATCAGTTTAGAAGTTTTATTATGTGACCTGGGGTGTTCATTATAAGTTTTATGGTATCTCTATAGGGCAGGGTAGCTCACTGGCCTGTGACAGCTATGGTGCAGGACTAGATCTTTGAGACTCTAGATTGGTAGTCACAATTACAATTCTGGCCAGTGAGGGCACATTAGCACCAGCCCAATCTGAAACTACTACCAGCCATGGGATAGCAAGCTAGTGAAATTTCCATTCCTAGTTCCCTCAAACTGCCAGGCTAAAGAAAGCAAGCCTCCCTCTCTAGCAGGTCCCATGCTACCCTGCCTTTTAGCCACACTCCAGTAGTCAGTCCAAAGCTACCCCCCACCCCACACGCACACACACGCACACACGCACACACACACACACACACACACACACACACACACACACAACTTAAACTCTTTGTTTCTGTTCACAACCCTCAGACTGTATCTATTCAACACTGTCAATCAATCACTAAATAAAGACAAACCTGTGTCAATCCGATTGTGTAGTTCTTTCATTACACCAGAGATTTTACACACCTGTGTGTCTGGATCTATTCTACTGGACGTAGGGCAGCAGTGTGTTGGAGGTTGGAAGTGTTGGGCTGCTGTCCTGACCTCTGACCTCTCTGTAGATGGGGGGCAAGTGAAAAAAATAAAATCACAACAACAATCAATAAAATATGACATTATTCACCTGGTGGTCTGGACACCTTAGGAGAGTGCAAGAAGATTTTCAGGATATAAAAGAAAAGCAGCACATTTATAAGTTTTGGTTTAGTTTGGCTTTAGTTTTTGTATAATAACTGATATATTTAACTTTCAATAATTAATCAAGTGAATCACACCAAAAAGCTCACCGTTATGTGTGGGTACCCATGAGGGGGATCACCTTTGTTTTTTATCCCATTTGTTGTTGGGTTCTTTGTATGCAGAGAGAGAGGGCGATCTCAGGTTTGTCAAAGAGTTTTACATCTTTATTTTCCTTTGCAACTCAATCCAAATAAATGTTCAGGTCACAAATAATCAACCCACTGTTTAAGTGTAGACAATCAATACATGTTTCACTATTTCACTGTGTGTATTTTAAAACAAGCAATTGACCACAGTGAAAGAGGAACACAAAAATTGTTTGTTTCAAGGAATCAGAAGATCTCCAGTAGGAAAGTGTCCGATTAGGAAGAGATATTCTGACCGCACCAAATTGTTCTGAAATGACTAGATTGGCTATTGTATTTACAACATCATGACCCTACTGTATGCATGTAACCATCACACAAGTCCCACTTTTTACTGTCTACAACAGTACACTATCACTTCATCAGCATATTTTATATTAATATTCTTAAAATAGATCGCAGTGCTGAATTTCATATCAGATTCATAAGTAACAGTGCTTTGACTTTTTCATCTTGACTCAACTGCACTGTACACCGAGAGTAAAAAACAATCACAGTATACATGAACCAGTAAAATCACAATATATGAGCAACATATGAAAGCACACTATGTGACCAATATATGAAAGGAATATTACTGCACAATGTTACAAACAACCAAAATGTTACAATACTAATATAAAGTTGAGGGAGACCCAGCAAAATCTCTAGAATAAGTTAGTTCAAGGCTGGTTTTCCTTGAATAACATCTTAGTGTTAAAGGTGTAATTTACTGTATGCTAGCAACGGAATGAGGTTTTCTCCAGTCTTAAGCCCGCTTATTTTGTTGCCACTGAAACAGAATTGTCAGCTGGTGTATAGCTTCACACAGTATTTTCTATCTTGTGTTCAGAAAATGTTGAGTAGGCCCTGGCTCAGGTGAGCCCCTCTTGGTCCTGCTGTGAAAAAGCGAGACATTTCCCTCCGGACAAGTTACACAGTCATAACAGCACAGCTACAACACATACCAAGCCTTTCAAATAGATTACTCTCTCTGGTAGCAATTTAACATGAACAGCACAGTGGAGCTAGTCTAGCAAATTGACATTTCATCTATTATTCTGCCCAATTATATTCCACTCAAAGTTTGAGCTATATGACTATGTGGTAGATGAATTATTTTAATTCAAACAATGGTGTACAGTCTGATCATCAACAGTAATGACAAAAATGACCCTCCACTGCTGAATTTAAAAAGGAGGTTTTCAGACAGAAATAAACTTCTGATTACTGACTCTTGAGTTGTAGCTACATAAAAGTAACTTGGTCGAAGACACTTCTAGGACCAGGCTGTGGTCGATCCCAGACTAACTAGCTAACTTGCGGCGACTGGTACACCTTGGATCTAATTTGGAATTTCTTACAAGGCTAACAAACCATTTTTGTCAGTAAACTGAACAACCAATCAATAACTTAAATTCCCACCCTGTGACACATGCTTGATGAAGGAAAAAACATAAACTAAAATTGAAAATGTCCCTTTACATGCAAGCCCAGACAGGATGAAGTAGCTATCTGAAAAGACTCTGAGTCCTGCATCCAGGACCGTCAGAAGAAGAAGACTTACAAAAACAATCATGTTAAGGCTTGGTGCTGATGCCAAGGACAATTCCTCCATTCTCTGCTCTGGGAAAACATTACCCACAGTTCACAGCTCTTCTAACAGACTAAAATATTCACAATGCAAGGCTCTCCTCCTAAGGAGAGGAGGAAGAAATGGAGTGAAGGAGGGGACGGAGAAAAGGAATGGAGGAAGCAAGGAAGGACACAAATGAAGAGAGAAGAACAGGAAGGGGTTGAGTAAGGAATGAAAGGAATGATGGATGGAAGTTTCAAATGTTCTTCATGTGGTCATATCTCCCCACTAGCAGCAAACACTAACAATGCCAAAATGTGTTTCTCTTGTTGTCCAGTACACAGGTGCAGTGAGTTGACACTGAGTTTGTTCCATTCATAAAACAGAATGATTCTGATTGGTTGTTCACTTCCCCATCCGCTCACAATGAACGACAAAAGAAAACATTCATCAGGTTGAGTCATATTGATCCATACACTTCTGTAAAAAAAAAGTTCTGGTCCCAAGGCAGGTCCAATAGACTATTATTTTCCTCATGGATTTCCACATGGATGGATCACACCACGGTTTGCTGAACTCTGGTTGGCTGTCGGCAGGGTTTGCTCTTTCTTCATTGGCTGCTGTCATATATTATAAATCGTCACTGGCTATGCCACAGCCTCGATAAGTTTGGCTGTTGGGGATTTAGTGTCCTCCTGCCTCTCCACTGTGTGTGTATTGTGTGCGTTATGCGATTTTAACAATGTGTGTGTTTTGAGCTGTAGATTTGTGTTTCTCTGTGTGTTTAGCTGAGCATTGAGTGGCGCGTTTGCGTTGAAAGCGGTGTTTGCTTTGATGGAGGTGTGTGTGAGTGTGCTGTCTGTGCGGTAGCTGCGTGTCATGGTCACTCTGAAGGTGTGTGTGTGTTGCAGCTCCATCTTGTCCTCCTCTGACAATCTGATGAAGGGACACCAAGCAAATGCGTGACGAAACCCGGCACGAAACCTGAAGAGAGAGAGAGAGACAGAGAGAGAGACAGAGAGACAGAGATGTGGTTTTTAACCTTGGGTTTGAGGACAACCATATGCCCTCGTGGAAAAACTTGGATACATTTCTCAATTAATTTACAAGATGGAGAAGAAGGAGGGTGGAAGTGTGAAACAATGGAAGAGAGAGAGAGAGAGAGAGAGAGAGAGAGAGTGAGAGAGAGCAGAGAGTACAGTATGTGTGTATATGAATGTGTCTTTTACCTTTGGTTTAGACAGCAGTAAATGATAGGATTGTACATGGTGGAACTCATAGCCAACCAGAATATGGCCAGGTACACCTGACAAGGAAAAGAAACATGATACCCAATAAATAAATTCATCAAAGTATACAGAAACATAAACAGACAGAGGGACAGGCCAACCTGCTGAATGTAGTGTTGTTTATAAATGTCTCTATTGAATGACCCCAGTATAAAATAGATGTGGTAGGGCAGCCAGCACAAGGCAAAGGTCATCACCACGACAACCATCATCTTCACTACCTGTGTGATATCACAGAGAGAGCACATGTCAGCCCAACTAGTGCTGTAGTTGTTATTTCAGTTCAGTAGAGTTTGGTTAAAGATCCAGTGCAATGATTTCAACTCAGTCAGGGAAAGTTTGATTTTGATATCTAATGGGCATAATTTAAACCAGGAAGTAGATTGGAATTCTAAATCTGTTTGATTCTGTTGACAATCAGAGGGAGAGTTTTTCAAAGAGTGAATTTCCACAATGCTGGCAGTTATAATAATTTGGGTAGCTTTACATTAACAGGTTGTTAAATTGTACCATGAAATTGAGAAATGCAATTCTCATTGCACTGGACCTTTGAGCTCAGTTCAGCTCAGTAAATTCAGTAAGAATAGCGAGGATGACACTGTAATCGCAGACTTATTTTCAATCTGGTCAATGAGAGTAAAAATATAAACGTCTGTTACCTTTCTCTTGGCTGTTATCTGGTTGTGGTAATGGTCTGTTGCCTCTCCAGGGATGTGCCCGCCCCACAGCGACCGGCCAACCAAACTGTAGGTCACCAGCATCACCAGTAGAGGGAGCAGGTAGATCAGTAATATCACTGCCAACTGGTAACTACAGAGAGAGAGAGAGAGAGAGAGTCATTCTCTATATCTGATCCATCGTCATTCTCTATATCTGATCCATCGTCATTCTCTATATCTGATCCATCGTCATTCTCTATATCTGATCCATCGTCATTCTCTATATCTGATCCATCGTCATTCTATATAGTCCATATATATAAACTATTGTCACTCCATATAAGTGACCTGTTGTAACTTAACATTACTTACGACATTACTTACGCTCATCGCTGAGCTCATTGAATTGAATTGAATTGAATTGAATTGAATTTAATTGAGAAAGAGAGAGAGAGACAAAGAAGAGAGAGAGAGAGAGAGAGAGAGAGAGAGAGGAGAAAGTGTTTAAATCAAATAACCCCTTTGCCTGTGACATTAGCATGAGTGACATGTCTCTGTGTGTGCACTTGTTTGTAAGCATATTGGTGTGTGTTCACATCTGTGAGTCTAGATGCATCTATGTGTATGTGATTGCCGGTGTGTGTCCATCTATTTGTCTATTTGTCAGTAGATTGTGTCCGTCCGGTGTGTGTCTGTCTATTTGTCTGTGTACATGTCTCTCTATCTTGCAATAGTTGATGTGTACTGTAGTATGAGTATAGAGTACTGTATAGATATGTGTGTGTGTGTGTGTGTGTGTGTGTGTATGTGTGTGTGTGTTCGTGCATGTACAAGCATGTGAGTATCCCACGTTAGTTGGTGTGTTGATAGTCATAAGGCCAAGCCACTCTACAGTTCTGTCTGTCTGCCTGTCTGTCTGCCTGTCTATCTGTCTGTCTGATTGCCTGTCTGCCTGTCTGTCTGTCTGCCTGTCTATCTGTCTATCTGTCTGCCTGTCTATCTGTCTGTCTGCCTGTCTGTCTGTCTGTCTGATTGCCTGTCTGCCTGTCTATCTGTCTGTCTGATTGCCTGTCTGCCTGTCTGTCTGTCTGTCTGCCTGTCTGCCTGTCTATCTGTCTGTCTGATTGCCTGTCTGCCTGTCTGTCTGTCTGTCTGTCTGTCTGTCTGCCTGTCTGTCTGTCTGTCTGTCTGCCTGTCTGTCTGTCTGACTGCCTGTCTGCCTGTCTGCCTGTCTGACTGCCTGTCTGTCTGTCTGTCTGTCTGTCTGCCTGCCTGTCTGCCTGTCTGTCTGTCTGTCTGTCTGCCTGCCTGTCTGCCTGTCTGCCTGTCTGCCTGTCTACCTGTCTGCCTGTCTAGAAACAAACCAATGCTTCCTCAGAATAATTCTACTGTACCTGTCGTCTCACATTATAGACCTGTCTTGTTGGAAATAGTGTTGGTAGGTTCTTGCATTTATTGCTTGTCTCACTGTCTCTGTTTGTGTGTCCGTTGGTCTGTCTTTACCTGATCTGATGTGTTCCTCCATAGTCGTCGGGCCAGTCGACCATGCAGACGGTTCTGGGATAGTAGAATCTGGTCACACTGTAGTAGCACTGAGGGAAAGCCAAGGAGAACGCTACAGCCCAGATCAGACCAATCACAACCTTGGTAGAGGTGGAGGAGAGGCGGGGCTTCAAAGGGTGGATGATGGCCATGTACCTGAAAGAGAGTGAAAAGGTTTATTCAATCATAATTACCTATCTTTGACCACAGTGACACAGCCGAGTTCGTCTGATGTTTAACTCTGTCGCACAGATCTGATCTTTTGATGGCTGAAGAACAAACAAGATGAAACCACAGTGATTCTGATTGCCCTTCCCTGTTGAGGCATCTGTGCCACAAAGGGTTAAAAATCAAATGTTCTTTTCGTTTATAAAATTGAGATTTATCCACCCACTCATCCATCCATCTATTCATCCATCCATTAACTGGAGATAATGTGAAAAATCCTTGGGAAAATGAATAGATTTTTAAAACTGTAATAACTGTAAATCTTGTCACTCAAGAAACTTAAAGTGTTGATTGTGTCTTCAAATTAACATTTTTATCAATACACTAAAGTTTAAGCACCCTAATGTGCTTTCTCTGAAGTTAAAACATTTTGGAATCAGACAGGGTAATCTCTCTTGACTCTCTCTACTTGCCATAGTCAAATTTCCATACCAGATAGAGATATTGAATACAAAAATACTCTCTATTAGGCTGACATACACATTCATTCATTCATTTGTTCATTCATTCATCATCCCAGGTTTGGAGACATGCAGTATTTGAGCTTTCTGGGTTTCAGGCAGACAGGTTTGCTCCTGGTTTGTTTCATATGTATGACCCTTCCTTCCTGTATGATGCCATTCCACAATCAAAAGTGGATTTTATTCAGAATTGAAAAGACATTATCCTTTAAAGAACCTCATATCCACTCTATCAATAATAATGGAGAATAGAGGCTCTGTCATCTGTAAATCAATTTGCACTTTCACTCAAAAATTGAGTGTTGACTCCATGTTTTGAACTGATTGAAATGTTAATGAAATGACTTGCTTCTGTCCACTTGACCCCTCCTCTAGTCGAGAGGCTTGGTCTGAAGCCAGAGTGCTCGACTCTACAGAGAGACACCACACTGCAAAAAATCACCAACTTAGTATGTTATTGCATCTGGTATTCAGAATGATCAAGATTATTCCAATATTGCTCAATTGATCAAGATCGATTGATCTTACTGCACATGCATGGGCACCTAAGTTGTGACGACTGAAAATTAGTTCGCATGAACTGAAATGCTCTGTTACAACAATGTCGAAATAAACCATAAACGAAGATATCATAGGCTTGGAAGAGGACATGGGCCTTAACAGAACTGGAATTTATTCACTGGTATCTTGCCCTATTTTGACTGTTTTAACTGAAAACACTGAAAACAACATGTTGCACTTTGCACCTTGGAGTGGCAGGGCAAAAGGGCACAGGCTCATCTGTGCATGTGCCTGGGTGTGGATGAAGATGACCAACTCTTTTCGTGATTCTCATTTTCTGTCTCTGTCTCTCTCTCTCTCTCTCTCTCTCTCCCTCTCTCTCGCACACTCTCTGTATCTGCCAACATAATATACTGTGTGTATGTGTGTGTGTGTGTGTGTGTGTGTGTGTGTGTGTGTGTGTGTGTGTGTGTGTGTGTGTGTCTGTGAACTCAAAGTTCCACCAAAGGCTATAGTGATTATAGACTTTTATTATCAAATACATTTAATGTATATGCATATCTTCATAATGACTCATTCAAAGGAATTACATTTAACCATGAGTTAACCACGAGTAACCAAGTTAATTAACTCTTAAGTGAGCAAAGACTGTATTATGAAACAGATAAATGAATGTGCAAAGGCTAGGCCAATCATGCTGGCCATACATTATGTATAAAAGCTAGTGGTTAAAAGCTATGTACTTGTATCTCTGGTGTGCAAGAACAAGTATCCACAACTTTATATACTATACATGGTCGAGTAAAGTCAACTAGAACAATGTATCAAGGTAGTCTGTCATGGAAATAATCACATTGTGTGGGCAGTGCATGAGACTAAGGAAGGTGGAATGTTCACCCATATGATGCCATGGTAACACATCAGCCTTCTGTATATTACGTAAGCACTGCACTGATCTTTACTTGCACAACATTATCCAATATAGTAACCATCTTTAATGTACCAGTCAAATGACCTTACAAGAATACTGGTAACAGACATTTTTATCTTTTGTAGGTCTATGATTAATAATGGTTAAGTGTGATGATGCATCATAAAAGATGCAAATCCTAAACGTTTTTGATATTTCTTTTTTTTTTGTTGTCATTAGAGCAATTTACGAAAGCCTACATAAAGTCATAGAACCTGATGATGCCACAAATTGAAAATTAATGAGGAGGAATTATTGAGCTATAAGCAGATTTTACACCTGTGCTGATCCTAGCAGACACCTCATCCATCATTAAATCTGCTCTGGGCAACAGAGAGCCAAGTGCCATATACTGTATATATGGAATAATGAAATGATAATGGAATGAACTCCCTCTTCTGGAACAATTACTGACTTTTTAACCAAAGAGTGTGTTGTAGTGTGCCCATATATCATCATGGTAAGCACAAGACACAGTTTGTGCGTAAGTCACAGTTTGAGACTAGAAATAGTCTGACCCTGAGGAAGCTACAGCCCGTGTTGACATGAATGACAGCTGTGGCGCCTGCTGACACATATCTCCTTGATGTAGGGTGCTGACACATATCTCCTTGATGTAGGGTGCTGACACATATCTCTTTCATGCTGGATTCTCTACAGGATTTGGTGACCAGGTGGTGCTGGTGATGATGGCAGG